>NW_026988697.1:0-66687 GCF_030222135.1 Aotus nancymaae
AAATGGGCTGAAAACGCCTGTTTTGGGACTCTGCAGAGAAAGTGTTTGCAGACTGCTGAATCCACACACGGGTTTAACTCTGGAAGTTGAGTGCACACATTGACAACCGTTCTGTTAGATAGCTGCGTTTTGGATTTAGAAGCAGATATTTCCCTGTGCTTACTGCTGTTTCTTCCATATGCCGGTAATGGGCTGAAAACGCCTGTTTTGGGACTCTGCAGAGAAAGTGTTTGCAGACTGCTGAATCCACACACGGGTTTAACTCTGGAAGTTGAGTGCACACATTGACAACCGTTCTGTTAGATAGCTGCGTTTTGGATTTAGAAGCAGATATTTCCCTGTGCTTACTGCTGTTTCTTCCATATGCCGGAAATGGGCTGAAAACGCCTGTTTTGGACTCTGCAGAGAAAGTGTTTGCAGACTGCTGAATCCACACACGGGTTTAACTCTGGAAGTTGAGTGCACACATTGACAACCGTTCTGTTAGATAGCTGCGTTTTGGATTTAGAAGCAGATATTTCCCTGTGCTTACTGCTGTTTCTTCCATATGCCGGTAATGGGCTGAAAACGCCTGTTTTGGGACTCTGCAGAGAAAGTGTTTGCAGACTGCTGAATCCACACACGGGTTTAACTCTGGAAGTTGAGTGCACACATTGACAACCGTTCTGTTAGATAGCTGCGTTTTGGATTTAGAAGCAGATATTTCCCTGTGCTTACTGCTGTTTCTTCCATATGCCGGTAATGGGCTGAAAACGCCTGTTTTGGGACTCTGCAGAGAAAGTGTTTGCAGACTGCTGAATCCACACACCGGTTTAACTCTGGAAGTTGAGTGCACACATTGACAACCGTTCTGTTAGATAGCTGCGTTTTGGATTTAGAAGCAGATATTTCCCTGTGCTTACTGCTGTTTCTTCCATATGCCGGTAATGGGCTGAAAACGCCTGTTTTGGGACTCTGCAGAGAAAGTGTTTGCAGACTGCTGAATCCACACACGGGTTTAACTCTGGAAGTTGAGTGCACACATTGACAACCGTTCTGTTAGATAGCTGCGTTTTGGATTTAGAAGCAGATATTTCCCTGTGCTTACTGCTGTTTCTTCCATATGCCGGTAATGGGCTGAAAACGCCTGTTTTGGGACTCTGCAGAGAAAGTGTTTGCAGACTGCTGAATCCACACACGGGTTTAACTCTGGAAGTTGAGTGCACACATTGACAACCGTTCTGTTAGATAGCTGCGTTTTGGATTTAGAAGCAGATATTTCCCTGTGCTTACTGCTGTTTCTTCCATATGCCGGTAATGGGCTGAAAACGCATGTTTTGGGACTCTGCAGAGAAAGTGTTTGCAGACTGCTGAATCCACACACGGGTTTAACTCTGGAAGTTGAGTGCACACATTGACAACCGTTCTGTTAGATAGCTGCGTTTTGGATTTAGAAGCAGATATTTCCCTGTGCTTACTGCTGTTTCTTCCATATGCCGGTAATGGGCTGAAAACGCCTGTTTTGGGACTCTGCAGAGAAAGTGTTTGCAGACTGCTGAATCCACACACGGGTTTAACTCTGGAAGTTGAGTGCACACATTGACAACCGTTCTGTTAGATAGCTGCGTTTTGGATTTAGAAGCAGATATTTCCCTGGGCTTACTGCTGTTTCTTCCATATGCCGGTAATGGGCTGAAAACGCCTGTTTTGGGACTCTGCAGAGAAAGTGTTTGCAGACTGCTGAATCCACACACGGGTTTAACTCTGGAAGTTGAGTGCACACATTGACAACCGTTCTGTTAGATAGCTGCGTTTTGGATTTAGAAGCAGATATTTCCCTGTGCTTACTGCTGTTTCTTCCATATGCCGGTAATGGGCTGAAAACGCCTGTTTTGGGACTCTGCAGAGAAAGTGTTTGCAGACTGCTGAATCCACACACGGGTTTAACTCTGGAAGTTGAGTGCACACATTGACAACCGTTCTGTTAGATAGCTGCGTTTTGGATTTAGAAGCAGATATTTCCCTGGGCTTACTGCTGTTTCTTCCATATGCCGGTAATGGGCTGAAAACGCCTGTTTTGGGACTCTGCAGAGAAAGTGTTTGCAGACTGCTGAATCCACACACGGGTTTAACTCTGGAAGTTGAGTGCACACATTGACAACCGTTCTGTTAGATAGCTGCGTTTTGGATTTAGAAGCAGATATTTCCCTGTGCTTACTGCTGTTTCTTCCATATGCCGGAAATGGGCTGAAAACGCCTGTTTTGGGACTCTGCAGAGAAAGTGTTTGCAGACTGCTGAATCCACACACGGGTTTAACTCTGGAAGTTGAGTGCACACATTGACAACCGTTCTGTTAGATAGCTGCGTTTTGGATTTAGAAGCAGATATTTCCCTGGGCTTACTGCTGTTTCTTCCATATGCTGGTAATGGGCTGAAAACGCCTGTTTTGGGACTCTGCAGAGAAAGTGTTTGCAGACTGCTGAATCCACACACGGGTTTAACTCTGGAAGTTGAGTGCACACATTGACAACCGTTCTGTTAGATAGCTGCGTTTTGGATTTAGAAGCAGATATTTCCCTGTGCTTACTGCTGTTTCTTCCATATGCCGGTAATGGGCTGAAAACGCCTGTTTTGGGACTCTGCAGAGAAAGTGTTTGCAGACTGCTGAATCCACACACGGGTTTAACTCTGGAAGTTGAGTGCACACATTGACAACCGTTCTGTTAGATAGCTGCGTTTTGGATTTAGAAGCAGATATTTCCCTGTGCTTACTGCTGTTTCTTCCATATGCCGGTAATGGGCTGAAAACGCCTGTTTTGGGACTCTGCAGAGAAAGTGTTTGCAGACTGCTGAATCCACACACGGGTTTAACTCTGGAAGTTGAGTGCACACATTGACAACCGTTCTGTTAGATAGCTGCGTTTTGGATTTAGAAGCAGATATTTCCCTGGGCTTACTGCTGTTTCTTCCATATGCCGGTAATGGGCTGAAAACGCCTGTTTTGGGACTCTGCAGAGAAAGTGTTTGCAGACTGCTGAATCCACACACGGGTTTAACTCTGGAAGTTGAGTGCACACATTGACAACCGTTCTGTTAGATAGCTGCGTTTTGGATTTAGAAGCAGATATTTCCCTGTGCTTACTGCTGTTTCTTCCATATGCCGGTAATGGGCTGAAAACGCCTGTTTTGGGACTCTGCAGAGAAAGTGTTTGCAGACTGCTGAATCCACACACGGGTTTAACTCTGGAAGTTGAGTGCACACATTGACAACCGTTCTGTTAGATAGCTGCGTTTTGGATTTAGAAGCAGATATTTCCCTGTGCTTACTGCTGTTTCTTCCATATGCCGGTAATGGGCTGAAAACGCCTGTTTTGGGACTCTGCAGAGAAAGTGTTTGCAGACTGCTGAATCCACACACGGGTTTAACTCTGGAAGTTGAGTGCACACATTGACAACCGTTCTGTTAGATAGCTGCGTTTTGGATTTAGAAGCAGATATTTCCCTGGGCTTACTGCTGTTTCTTCCATATGCCGGTAATGGGCTGAAAACGCCTGTTTTGGGACTCTGCAGAGAAAGTGTTTGCAGACTGCTGAATCCACACACGGGTTTAACTCTGGAAGTTGAGTGCACACATTGACAACCGTTCTGTTAGATAGCTGCGTTTTGGATTTAGAAGCAGATATTTCCCTGTTCTTACTGCTGTTTCTTCCATATGCCGGTAATGGGCTGAAAACGCCTGTTTTGGGACTCTGCAGAGAAAGTGTTTGCAGACTGCTGAATCCACACACGGGTTTAACTCTGGAAGTTGAGTGCACACATTGACAACCGTTCTGTTAGATAGCTGCGTTTTGGATTTAGAAGCAGATATTTCCCTGTGCTTACTGCTGTTTCTTCCATATGCCGGAAATGGGCTGAAAACGCCTGTTTTGGGACTCTGCAGAGAAAGTGTTTGCAGACTGCTGAATCCACACACGGGTTTAACTCTGGAAGTTGAGTGCACACATTGACAACCGTTCTGTTAGATAGCTGCGTTTTGGATTTAGAAGCAGATATTTCCCTGTGCTTACTGCTGTTTCTTCCATATGCCGGTAATGGGCTGAAAACGCCTGTTTTGGGACTCTGCAGAGAAAGTGTTTGCAGACTGCTGAATCCACACACGGGTTTAACTCTGGAAGTTGAGTGCACACATTGACAACCGTTCTGTTAGATAGCTGCGTTTTGGATTTAGAAGCAGATATTTCCCTGTGCTTACTGCTGTTTCTTCCATATGCCGGTAATGGGCTGAAAACGCCTGTTTTGGGACTCTGCAGAGAAAGTGTTTGCAGACTGCTGAATCCACACACCGGTTTAACTCTGGAAGTTGAGTGCACACATTGACAACCGTTCTGTTAGATAGCTGCGTTTTGGATTTAGAAGCAGATATTTCCCTGTGCTTACTGCTGTTTCTTCCATATGCCGGTAATTGGCTGAAAACGCCTGTTTTGGGACTCTGCAGAGAAAGTGTTTGCAGACTGCTGAATCCACACACGGGTTTAACTCTGGAAGTTGAGTGCACACATTGACAACCGTTCTGTTAGATAGCTGCGTTTTGGATTTAGAAGCAGATATTTCCCTGTGCTTACTGCTGTTTCTTCCATATGCCGGTAATGGGCTGAAAACGCCTGTTTTGGGACTCTGCAGAGAAAGTGTTTGCAGACTGCTGAATCCACACACGGGTTTAACTCTGGAAGTTGAGTGCACACATTGACAACCGTTCTGTTAGATAGCTGCGTTTTGGATTTAGAAGCAGATATTTCCCTGTGCTTACTGCTGTTTCTTCCATATGCCGGTAATGGGCTGAAAACGCCTGTTTTGGGACTCTGCAGAGAAAGTGTTTGCAGACTGCTGAATCCACACACGGGTTTAACTCTGGAAGTTGAGTGCACACATTGACAACCGTTCTGTTAGATAGCTGCGTTTTGGATTTAGAAGCAGATATTTCCCTGTGCTTACTGCTGTTTCTTCCATATGCCGGTAATGGGCTGAAAACGCCTGTTTTGGGACTCTGCAGAGAAAGTGTTTGCAGACTGCTGAATCCACACACGGGTTTAACTCTGGAAGTTGAGTGCACACATTGACAACCGTTCTGTTAGATAGCTGCGTTTTGGATTTAGAAGCAGATATTTCCCTGTGCTTACTGCTGTTTCTTCCATATGCCGGTAATGGGCTGAAAACGCCTGTTTTGGGACTCTGCAGAGAAAGTGTTTGCAGACTGCTGAATCCACACACGGGTTTAACTCTGGAAGTTGAGTGCACACATTGACAACCGTTCTGTTAGATAGCTGCGTTTTGGATTTAGAAGCAGATATTTCCCTGTGCTTACTGCTGTTTCTTCCATATGCCGGTAATGGGCTGAAAACGCCTGTTTTGGGACTCTGCAGAGAAAGTGTTTGCAGACTGCTGAATCCACACACGGGTTTAACTCTGGAAGTTGAGTGCACACATTGACAACCGTTCTGTTAGATAGCTGCGTTTTGGATTTAGAATCAGATATTTCCCTGTGCTTACTGCTGTTTCTTCCATATGCCGGTAAAGGGCTGAAAACGCCTGTTTTGGGACTCTGCAGAGAAAGTGTTTGCAGACTGCTGAATCCACACACGGGTTTAACTCTGGAAGTTGAGTGCACACATTGACAACCGTTCTGTTAGATAGCTGCGTTTTGGATTTAGAAGCAGATATTTCCCTGTGCTTACTGCTGTTTCTTCCATATGCCGGTAATGGGCTGAAAACGCCTGTTTTGGGACTCTGCAGAGAAAGTGTTTGCAGACTGCTGAATCCACACACGGGTTTAACTCTGGAAGTTGAGTGCACACATTGACAACCGTTCTGTTAGATAGCTGCGTTTTGGATTTAGAAGCAGATATTTCCCTGGGCTTACTGCTGTTTCTTCCATATGCCGGAAATGGGCTGAAAACGCCTGTTTTGGGACTCTGCAGAGAAAGTGTTTGCAGACTGCTGAATCCACACACGGGTTTAACTCTGGAAGTTGAGTGCACACATTGACAACCGTTCTGTTAGATAGCTGCGTTTTGGATTTAGAAGCAGATATTTCCCTGTGCTTACTGCTGTTTCTTCCATATGCCGGTAATGGGCTGAAAACGCCTGTTTTGGGACTCTGCAGAGAAAGTGTTTGCAGACTGCTGAATCCACACACGGGTTTAACTCTGGAAGTTGAGTGCACACATTGACAACCGTTCTGTTAGATAGCTGCGTTTTGGATTTAGAAGCAGATATTTCCCTGTGCTTACTGCTGTTTCTTCCATATGCCGGAAATGGGCTGAAAACGCCTGTTTTGGGACTCTGCAGAGAAAGTGTTTGCAGACTGCTGAATCCACACACGGGTTTAACTCTGGAAGTTGAGTGCACACATTGACAACCGTTCTGTTAGATAGCTGCGTTTTGGATTTAGAAGCAGATATTTCCCTGTGCTTACTGCTGTTTCTTCCATATGCCGGTAATGGGCTGAAAACGCCTGTTTTGGGACTCTGCAGAGAAAGTGTTTGCAGACTGCTGAATCCACACACGGGTTTAACTCTGGAAGTTGAGTGCACACATTGACAACCGTTCTGTTAGATAGCTGCGTTTTGGATTTAGAAGCAGATATTTCCCTGTGCTTACTGCTGTTTCTTCCATATGCCGGTAATGGGCTGAAAACGCCTGTTTTGGGACTCTGCAGAGAAAGTGTTTGCAGACTGCTGAATCCACACACCGGTTTAACTCTGGAAGTTGAGTGCACACATTGACAACCGTTCTGTTAGATAGCTGCGTTTTGGATTTAGAAGCAGATATTTCCCTGTGCTTACTGCTGTTTCTTCCATATGCCGGTAATGGGCTGAAAACGCCTGTTTTGGGACTCTGCAGAGAAAGTGTTTGCAGACTGCTGAATCCACACACGGGTTTAACTCTGGAAGTTGAGTGCACACATTGACAACCGTTCTGTTAGATAGCTGCGTTTTGGATTTAGAAGCAGATATTTCCCTGTGCTTACTGCTGTTTCTTCCATATGCCGGTAATGGGCTGAAAACGCCTGTTTTGGGACTCTGCAGAGAAAGTGTTTGCAGACTGCTGAATCCACACACGGGTTTAACTCTGGAAGTTGAGTGCACACATTGACAACCGTTCTGTTAGATAGCTGCGTTTTGGATTTAGAAGCAGATATTTCCCTGTGCTTACTGCTGTTTCTTCCATATGCCGGTAATGGGCTGAAAACGCATGTTTTGGGACTCTGCAGAGAAAGTGTTTGCAGACTGCTGAATCCACACACGGGTTTAACTCTGGAAGTTGAGTGCACACATTGACAACCGTTCTGTTAGATAGCTGCGTTTTGGATTTAGAAGCAGATATTTCCCTGTGCTTACTGCTGTTTCTTCCATATGCCGGTAATGGGCTGAAAACGCCTGTTTTGGGACTCTGCAGAGAAAGTGTTTGCAGACTGCTGAATCCACACACGGGTTTAACTCTGGAAGTTGAGTGCACACATTGACAACCGTTCTGTTAGATAGCTGCGTTTTGGATTTAGAAGCAGATATTTCCCTGGGCTTACTGCTGTTTCTTCCATATGCCGGTAATGGGCTGAAAACGCCTGTTTTGGGACTCTGCAGAGAAAGTGTTTGCAGACTGCTGAATCCACACACGGGTTTAACTCTGGAAGTTGAGTGCACACATTGACAACCGTTCTGTTAGATAGCTGCGTTTTGGATTTAGAAGCAGATATTTCCCTGTGCTTACTGCTGTTTCTTCCATATGCCGGTAATGGGCTGAAAACGCCTGTTTTGGGACTCTGCAGAGAAAGTGTTTGCAGACTGCTGAATCCACACACGGGTTTAACTCTGGAAGTTGAGTGCACACATTGACAACCGTTCTGTTAGATAGCTGCGTTTTGGATTTAGAAGCAGATATTTCCCTGGGCTTACTGCTGTTTCTTCCATATGCCGGTAATGGGCTGAAAACGCCTGTTTTGGGACTCTGCAGAGAAAGTGTTTGCAGACTGCTGAATCCACACACGGGTTTAACTCTGGAAGTTGAGTGCACACATTGACAACCGTTCTGTTAGATAGCTGCGTTTTGGATTTAGAAGCAGATATTTCCCTGTGCTTACTGCTGTTTCTTCCATATGCCGGTAATGGGCTGAAAACGCCTGTTTTGGGACTCTGCAGAGAAAGTGTTTGCAGACTGCTGAATCCACACACGGGTTTAACTCTGGAAGTTGAGTGCACACATTGACAACCGTTCTGTTAGATAGCTGCGTTTTGGATTTAGAAGCAGATATTTCCCTGTGCTTACTGCTGTTTCTTCCATATGCCGGTAATGGGCTGAAAACGCCTGTTTTGGGACTCTGCAGAGAAAGTGTTTGCAGACTGCTGAATCCACACACGGGTTTAACTCTGGAAGTTGAGTGCACACATTGACAACCGTTCTGTTAGATAGCTGCGTTTTGGATTTAGAAGCAGATATTTCCCTGTGCTTACTGCTGTTTCTTCCATATGCCGGAAATGGGCTGAAAACGCCTGTTTTGGGACTCTGCAGAGAAAGTGTTTGCAGACTGCTGAATCCACACACGGGTTTAACTCTGGAAGTTGAGTGCACACATTGACAACCGTTCTGTTAGATAGCTGCGTTTTGGATTTAGAAGCAGATATTTCCCTGGGCTTACTGCTGTTTCTTCCATATGCTGGTAATGGGCTGAAAACGCCTGTTTTGGGACTCTGCAGAGAAAGTGTTTGCAGACTGCTGAATCCACACACGGGTTTAACTCTGGAAGTTGAGTGCACACATTGACAACCGTTCTGTTAGATAGCTGCGTTTTGGATTTAGAAGCAGATATTTCCCTGTGCTTACTGCTGTTTCTTCCATATGCCGGTAATGGGCTGAAAACGCCTGTTTTGGGACTCTGCAGAGAAAGTGTTTGCAGACTGCTGAATCCACACACGGGTTTAACTCTGGAAGTTGAGTGCACACATTGACAACCGTTCTGTTAGATAGCTGCGTTTTGGATTTAGAAGCAGATATTTCCCTGTGCTTACTGCTGTTTCTTCCATATGCCGGTAATGGGCTGAAAACGCCTGTTTTGGGACTCTGCAGAGAAAGTGTTTGCAGACTGCTGAATCCACACACGGGTTTAACTCTGGAAGTTCAGTGCACACATTGACAACCGTTCTGTTAGATAACTGCGTTTTGGATTTAGAAGCAGATATTTCCCTGTGCTTACTGCTGTTTCTTCCATATGCCGGTAATGGGCTGAAAAGGCCTGTTTTGGGACTCTGCAGAGAAAGTGTTTGCAGACTGCTGAATCCACACACCGGTTTAACTCTGGAAGTTGAGTGCACACATTGACAACCGTTCTGTTAGATAGCTGCGTTTTGGATTTAGAAGCAGATATTTCCCTGTGCTTACTGCTGTTTCTTCCATATGCCGGTAATGGGCTGAAAACGCCTGTTTTGGGGCTCTGCAGAGAAAGTGTTTGCAGACTGCTGAATCCACACACGGGTTTAACTCTGGAAGTTGAGTGCACACATTGACAACCGTTCTGTTAGATAGCTGCGTTTTGGATTTAGAAGCAGATATTTCCCTGTGCTTACTGCTGTTTCTTCCATATGCCGGTAATGGGCTGAAAACGCCTGTTTTGGGACTCTGCAGAGAAAGTGTTTGCAGACTGCTGAATCCACACACGGGTTTAACTCTGGAAGTTGAGTGCACACATTGACAACCGTTCTGTTAGATAGCTGCGTTTTGGATTTAGAAGCAGATATTTCCCTGGGCTTACTGCTGTTTCTTCCATATGCCGGTAATGGGCTGAAAACGCCTGTTTTGGGACTCTGCAGAGAAAGTGTTTGCAGACTGCTGAATCCACACACGGGTTTAACTCTGGAAGTTGAGTGCACACATTGACAACCGTTCTGTTAGATAGCTGCGTTTTGGATTTAGAAGCAGATATTTCCCTGTGCTTACTGCTGTTTCTTCCATATGCCGGTAATGGGCTGAAAACGCCTGTTTTGGGACTCTGCAGAGAAAGTGTTTGCAGACTGCTGAATCCACACACGGGTTTAACTCTGGAAGTTGAGTGCACACATTGACAACCGTTCTGTTAGATAACTGCGTTTTGGATTTAGAAGCAGATATTTCCCTGTGCTTACTGCTGTTTCTTCCATATGCCGGTAATGGGCTGAAAAGGCCTGTTTTGGGACTCTGCAGAGAAAGTGTTTGCAGACTGCTGAATCCACACACGGGTTTAACTCTGGAAGTTGAGTGCACACATTGACAACCGTTCTGTTAGATAGCTGCGTTTTGGATTTAGAAGCAGATATTTCCCTGTGCTTACTGCTGTTTCTTCCATATGCCGGTAATGGGCTGAAAACGCCTGTTTTGGGACTCTGCAGAGAAAGTGTTTGCAGACTGCTCAATCCACACACGGGTTTAACTCTGGAAGTTGAGTGCACACATTGACAACCGTTCTGTTAGATAGCTGCGTTTTGGATTTAGAAGCAGATATTTCCCTGTGCTTACTGCTGTTTCTTCCATATGCCGGTAATGGGCTGAAAACGCCTGTTTTGGGACTCTGCAGAGAAAGTGTTTGCAGACTGCTGAATCCACACACGGGTTTAACTCTGGAAGTTGAGTGCACACATTGACAACCGTTCTGTTAGATAGCTGCGTTTTGGATTTAGAAGCAGATATTTCCCTGTGCTTACTGCTGTTTCTTCCATATGCCGGTAATGGGCTGAAAACGCCTGTTTTGGGACTCTGCAGAGAAAGTGTTTGCAGACTGCTGAATCCACACACGGGTTTAACTCTGGAAGTTGAGTGCACACATTGACAACCGTTCTGTTAGATAGCTGCGTTTTGGATTTAGAAGCAGATATTTCCCTGTGCTTACTGCTGTTTCTTCCATATGCCGGTAATGGGCTGAAAACGCCTGTTTTGGGACTCTGCAGAGAAAGTGTTTGCAGACTGCTGAATCCACACACGGGTTTAACTCTGGAAGTTGAGTGCACACATTGACAACCGTTCTGTTAGATAGCTGCGTTTTGGATTTAGAAGCAGATATTTCCCTGTGCTTACTGCTGTTTCTTCCATATGCCGGTAATGGGCTGAAAACGCCTGTTTTGGGACTCTGCAGAGAAAGTGTTTGCAGACTGCTGAATCCACACACGGGTTTAACTCTGGAAGTTGAGTGCACACATTGACAACCGTTCTGTTAGATAGCTGCGTTTTGGATTTAGAAGCAGATATTTCCCTGTGCTTACTGCTGTTTCTTCCATATGCCGGTAATGGGCTGAAAAGGCCTGTTTTGGGACTCTGCAGAGAAAGTGTTTGCAGACTGCTGAATCCACTCACGGGTTTAACTCTGGAAGTTGAGTGCACACATTGACAACCGTTCTGTTAGATAGCTGCGTTTTGGATTTAGAAGCAGATATTTCCCTGTGCTTACTGCTGTTTCTTCCATATGCCGGTAATGGGCTGAAAACGCCTGTTTTGGGACTCTGCAGAGAAAGTGTTTGCAGACTGCTGAATCCACACACGGGTTTAACTCTGGAAGTTGAGTGCACACATTGACAACCGTTCTGTTAGATAGCTGCGTTTTGGATTTAGAAGCAGATATTTCCCTGTGCTTACTGCTGTTTCTTCCATATGCCGGTAATGGGCTGAAAACGCCTGTTTTGGGACTCTGCAGAGAAAGTGTTTGCAGACTGCTGAATCCACACACGGGTTTAACTCTGGAAGTTGAGTGCACACATTGACAACCGTTCTGTTAGATAGCTGCGTTTTGGATTTAGAAGCAGATATTTCCCTGGGCTTACTGCTGTTTCTTCCATATGCCGGTAATGGGCTGAAAACGCCTGTTTTGGGACTCTGCAGAGAAAGTGTTTGCAGACTGCTGAATACACACACGGGTTTAACTCTGGAAGTTGAGTGCACACATTGACAACCGTTCTGTTAGATAGCTGCGTTTTGGATTTAGAAGCAGATATTTCCCTGTGCTTACTGCTGTTTCTTCCATATGCCGGTAATGGGCTGAAAACGCCTGTTTTGGGACTCTGCAGAGAAAGTGTTTGCAGACTGCTGAATCCACACACGGGTTTAACTCTGGAAGTTGAGTGCACACATTGACAACCGTTCTGTTAGATAGCTGCGTTTTGGATTTAGAAGCAGATATTTCCCTGTGCTTACTGCTGTTTCTTCCATATGCCGGTAATGGGCTGAAAACGCCTGTTTTGGGACTCTGCAGAGAAAGTGTTTGCAGACTGCTGAATCCACACACGGGTTTAACTCTGGAAGTTGAGTGCACACATTGACAACCGTTCTGTTAGATAGCTGCGTTTTGGATTTTGAAGCAGATATTTCCCTGTGCTTACTGCTGTTTCTTCCATATGCCGGTAATGGGCTGAAAAGGCCTGTTTTGGGACTCTGCAGAGAAAGTGTTTGCAGACTGCTGAATCCACACACGGGTTTAACTCTGGAAGTTGAGTGCACACATTGACAACCGTTCTGTTAGATAGCTGCGTTTTGGATTTAGAAGCAGATATTTCCCTGTGCTTACTGCTGTTTCTTCCATATGCCGGTAATGGGCTGAAAACGCCTGTTTTGGGACTCTGCAGAGAAAGTGTTTGCAGACTGCTCAATCCACACACGGGTTTAACTCTGGAAGTTGAGTGCACACATTGACAACCGTTCTGTTAGATAGCTGCGTTTTGGATTTAGAAGCAGATATTTCCCTGTGCTTACTGCTGTTTCTTCCATATGCCGGTAATGGGCTGAAAACCCCTGTTTTGGGACTCTGCAGAGAAAGTGTTTGCAGACTGCTGAATCCACACACGGGTTTAACTCTGGAAGTTGAGTGCACACATTGACAACCGTTCTGTTAGATAGCTGCGTTTTGGATTTAGAAGCAGATATTTCCCTGTGCTTACTGCTGTTTCTTCCATATGCCGGTAATGGACTGAAAACGCCTGTTTTGGGACTCTGCAGAGAAAGTGTTTGCAGACTGCTGAATCCACACACGGGTTTAACTCTGGAAGTTGAGTGCACACATTGACAACCGTTCTGTTAGATAGCTGCGTTTTGGATTTAGAAGCAGATATTTCCCTGTGCTTACTGCTGTTTCTTCCATATGCCGGTAATGGGCTGAAAACGCCTGTTTTGGGACTCTGCAGAGAAAGTGTTTGCAGACTGCTGAATCCACACACGGGTTTAACTCTGGAAGTTGAGTGCACACATTGACAACCGTTCTGTTAGATAGCTGCGTTTTGGATTTAGAAGCAGATATTTCCCTGGGCTTACTGCTGTTTCTTCCATATGCCGGTAATGGGCTGAAAACGCCTGTTTTGGGACTCTGCAGAGAAAGTGTTTGCAGACTGCTGAATCCACACACGGGTTTAACTCTGGAAGTTGAGTGCACACATTGACAACCGTTCTGTTAGATAGCTGCGTTTTGGATTTAGAAGCAGATATTTCCCTGTGCTTACTGCTGTTTCTTCCATATGCCGGTAATGGGCTGAAAACGCCTGTTTTGGGACTCTGCAGAGAAAGTGTTTGCAGACTGCTGAATCCACACACGGGTTTAACTCTGGAAGTTGAGTGCACACATTGACAACCGTTCTGTTAGATAGCTGCGTTTTGGATTTAGAAGCAGATATTTCCCTGTGCTTACTGCTGTTTCTTCCATATGCCGGTAATGGGCTGAAAACGCCTGTTTTGGGACTCTGCAGAGAAAGTGTTTGCAGACTGCTGAATCCACACACGGGTTTAACTCTGGAAGTTGAGTGCACACATTGACAACCGTTCTGTTAGATAACTGCGTTTTGGATTTAGAAGCAGATATTTCCCTGTGCTTACTGCTGTTTCTTCCATATGCCGGTAATGGGCTGAAAAGGCCTGTTTTGGGACTCTGCAGAGAAAGTGTTTGCAGACTGCTGAATCCACACACCGGTTTAACTCTGGAAGTTGAGTGCACACATTGACAACCGTTCTGTTAGATAGCTGCGTTTTGGATTTAGAAGCAGATATTTCCCTGTGCTTACTTCTGTTTCTTCCATATGCCGGTAATGGGCTGAAAACGCCTGTTTTGGGGCTCTGCAGAGAAAGTGTTTGCAGACTGCTGAATCCACACACGGGTTTAACTCTGGAAGTTGAGTGCACACATTGACAACCGTTCTGTTAGATAGCTGCGTTTTGGATTTAGAAGCAGATATTTCCCTGTGCTTACTGCTGTTTCTTCCATATGCCGGTAATGGGCTGAAAACGCCTGTTTTGGGACTCTGCAGAGAAAGTGTTTGCAGACTGCTGAATCCACACACGGGTTTAACTCTGGAAGTTGAGTGCACACATTGACAACCGTTCTGTTAGATAACTGCGTTTTGGATTTAGAAGCAGATATTTCCCTGTGCTTACTGCTGTTTCTTCCATATGCCGGTAATGGGCTGAAAAGGCCTGTTTTGGGACTATGCAGAGAAAGTGTTTGCAGACTGCTGAATCCACACACGGGTTTAACTCTGGAAGTTGAGTGCACACATTGACAACCGTTCTGTTAGATAGCTGCGTTTTGGATTTAGAAGCAGATATTTCCCTGTGCTTACTGCTGTTTCTTCCATATGCCGGTAATGGGCTGAAAACGCCTGTTTTGGGACTCTGCAGAGAAAGTGTTTGCAGACTGCTGAATCCACACACGGGTTTAACTCTGGAAGTTGAGTGCACACATTGACAACCGTTCTGTTAGATAGCTGCGTTTTGGATTTAGAAGCAGATATTTCCCTGTGCTTACTGCTGTTTCTTCCATATGCCGGTAATGGGCTGAAAACGCCTGTTTTGGGACTCTGCAGAGAAAGTGTTTGCAGACTGCTGAATCCACACACGGGTTTAACTCTGGAAGTTGAGTGCACACATTGACAACCGTTCTGTTAGATAGCTGCGTTTTGGATTTAGAAGCAGATATTTCCCTGTGCTTACTGCTGTTTCTTCCATATGCCGGTAATGGGCTGAAAACGCCTGTTTTGGGACTCTGCAGAGAAAGTGTTTGCAGACTGCTGAATCCACACACGGGTTTAACTCTGGAAGTTGAGTGCACACATTGACAACCGTTCTGTTAGATAGCTGCGTTTTGGATTTAGAAGCAGATATTTCCCTGTGCTTACTGCTGTTTCTTCCATATGCCGGTAATGGGCTGAAAACGCCTGTTTTGGGACTCTGCAGAGAAAGTGTTTGCAGACCGCTGAATCCACACACGGGTTTAACTCTGGAAGTTGAGTGCACACATTGACAACCGTTCTGTTAGATAGCTGCGTTTTGGATTTAGAAGCAGATATTTCCCTGTGCTTACTGCTGTTTCTTCCATATGCCGGTAATGGGCTGAAAACGCCTGTTTTGGGACTCTGCAGAGAAAGTGTTTGCAGACTGCTGAATCCACACACGGGTTTAACTCTGGAAGTTGAGTGCACACATTGACAACCATTCTGTTAGATAGCTGCGTTTTGGATTTAGAAGCAGATATTTCCCTGTGCTTACTGCTGTTTCTTCCATATGCCGGTAATGGGCTGAAAACGCCTGTTTTGGGACACTGCAGAGAAAGTGTTTGCAGACTGCTGAATCCACACACGGGTTTAACTCTGGAAGTTGAGTGCACACATTGACAACCGTTCTGTTAGATAACTGCGTTTTGGATTTAGAAGCAGATATTTCCCTGTGCTTACTGCTGTTTCTTCCATATGCCGGTAATGGGCTGAAAAGGCCTGTTTTGGGACTCTGCAGAGAAAGTGTTTGCAGACTGCTGAATCCACACACCGGTTTAACTCTGGAAGTTGAGTGCACACATTGACAACCGTTCTGTTAGATAGCTGCGGTTTTGGATTTAGAAGCAGATATTTCCCTGTGCTTACTGCTGTTTCTTCCATATGCCGGTAATGGGCTGAAAACGCCTGTTTTGGGGCTCTGCAGAGAAAGTGTTTGCAGACTGCTGAATCCACACACGGGTTTAACTCTGGAAGTTGAGTGCACACATTGACAACCGTTCTGTTAGATAGCTGCGTTTTGGATTTAGAAGCAGATATTTCCCTGTGCTTACTGCTGTTTCTTCCATATGCCGGTAATGGGCTGAAAACGCCTGTTTTGGGACTCTGCAGAGAAAGTGTTTGCAGACTGCTGAATCCACACACGGGGTTTAACTCTGGAAGTTGAGTGCACACATTGACAACCGTTCTGTTAGATAACTGCGTTTTGGATTTAGAAGCAGATATTTCCCTGTGCTTACTGCTGTTTCTTCCATATGCCGGTAATGGGCTGAAAAGGCCTGTTTTGGGACTCTGCAGAGAAAGTGTTTGCAGACTGCTGAATCCACACACGGGTTTAACTCTGGAAGTTGAGTGCACACATTGACAACCGTTCTGTTAGATAGCTGCGTTTTGGATTTAGAAGCAGATATTTCCCTGTGCTTACTGCTGTTTCTTCCATATGCCGGGTAATGGGCTGAAAAACGCCTGTTTTGGGACTCTGCAGAGAAAGTGTTTGCAGACTGCTGAATCCACACACGGGTTTAACTCTGGAAGTTGAGTGCACACATTGACAACCGTTCTGTTAGATAGCTGCGTTTTGGATTTAGAAGCAGATATTTCCCTGTGCTTACTGCTGTTTCTTCCATATGCCGGTAATGGGCTGAAAACGCCTGTTTTGGGACTCTGCAGAGAAAGTGTTTGCAGACTGCTGAATCCACACACGGGTTTAACTCTGGAAGTTGAGTGCACACATTGACAACCGTTCTGTTAGATAGCTGCGTTTTGGATTTAGAAGCAGATATTTCCCTGTGCTTACTGCTGTTTCTTCCATATGCCGGTAATGGGCTGAAAACGCCTGTTTTGGGACTCTGCAGAGAAAGTGTTTGCAGACTGCTGAATCCACACACGGGTTTAACTCTGGAAGTTGAGTGCACACATTGACAACCGTTCTGTTAGATAGCTGCGTTTTGGATTTAGAAGCAGATATTTCCCTGTGCTTACTGCTGTTTCTTCCATATGCCGGTAATGGGCTGAAAACGCCTGTTTTGGGACTCTGCAGAGAAAGTGTTTGCAGACTGCTGAATCCACACACGGGTTTAACTCTGGAAGTTGAGTGCACACATTGACAACCGTTCTGTTAGATAGCTGCGTTTTGGATTTAGAAGCAGATATTTCCCTGGGCTTACTGCTGTTTCTTCCATATGCCGGTAATGGGCTGAAAACGCCTGTTTTGGGACTCTGCAGAGAAAGTGTTTGCAGACTGCTGAATCCACACACGGGTTTAACTCTGGAAGTTGAGTGCACACATTGACAACCGTTCTGTTAGATAGCTGCGTTTTGGATTTAGAAGCAGATATTTCCCTGTGCTTACTGCTGTTTCTTCCATATGCCGGTAATGGGCTGAAAACGCCTGTTTTGGGGACTCTGCAGAGAAAGTGTTTGCAGACTGCTGAATCCACACACGGGTTTAACTCTGGAAGTTGAGTGCACACATTGACAACCGTTCTGTTAGATAGCTGCGTTTTGGATTTAGAAGCAGATATTTCCCTGTGCTTACTGCTGTTTCTTTCCATATGCCGGTAATGGGCTGAAAACGCCTGTTTTGGGACTCTGCAGAGAAAGTGTTTGCAGACTGCTGAATCCACACACCGGTTTAACTCTGGAAGTTGAGTGCACACATTGACAACCGTTCTGTTAGATAGCTGCGTTTTGGATTTAGAAGCAGATATTTCCCTGTGCTTACTGCTGTTTCTTCCATATGCCGGTAATGGGCTGAAAACGCCTGTTTTGGGACTCTGCAGAGAAAGGGTTTGCAGACTGCTGAATCCACACACGGGTTTAACTCTGGAAGTTGAGTGCACACATTGACAACCGTTCTGTTAGATAGCTGCGTTTTGGATTTAGAAGCAGATATTTCCCTCTGCTTACTGCTGTTTCTTCCATATGCCGGTAATGGGCTGAAAACGCCTGTTTTGGGACTCTGCAGAGAAAGTGTTTGCAGACTGCTGAATCCACACACGGGTTTAACTCTGGAAGTTGAGTGCACACATTGACAACCGTTCTGTTAGATAGCTGCGTTTTGGATTTAGAAGCAGATATTTCCCTGTGCTTACTGCTGTTTCTTCCATATGCCGGTAATGGGCTGAAAACGCCTGTTTTGGGACTCTGCAGAGAAAGTGTTTGCAGACTGCTGAATCCACACACGGGTTTAACTCTGGAAGTTGAGTGCACACATTGACAACCGTTCTGTTAGATAGCTGCGTTTTGGATTTAGAAGCAGATATTTCCCTGTGCTTACTGCTGTTTCTTCCATATGCCGGTAATGGGCTGAAAACGCCTGTTTTGGGACTCTGCAGAGAAAGTGTTTGCAGACTGCTGAATCCACACACGGGTTTAACTCTGGAAGTTGAGTGCACACATTGACAACCGTTCTGTTAGATAGCTGCGTTTTGGATTTAGAAGCAGATATTTCCCTGTGCTTACTGCTGTTTCTTCCATATGCCGGTAATGGGCTGAAAACTCCTGTTTTGGGGACTCTGCAGAGAAAGTGTTTGCAGACTGCTGAATCCACACACGGTTTTAACTCTGGAAGTTGAGTGCACACATTGACAACCATTCTGTTAGATAGCTGCGTTTTGGATTTAGAAGCAGATATTTCCCTGTGCTTACTGCTGTTTCTTCCATATGCCGGTAATGGGCTGAAAACGCCTGTTTTGGGACTCTGCAGAGAAAGTGTTTGCAGACTGCTGAATCCACACACGGGTTTAACTCTGGAAGTTGAGTGCACACATTGACAACCGTTCTGTTAGATAGCTGCGTTTTGGATTTAGAAGCAGATATTTCCCTGTGCTTACTGCTGTTTCTTCCATATGCCGGTAATGGGCTGAAAACGCCTGTTTTGGGACTCTGCAGAGAAAGTGTTTGCAGACTGCTGAATCCACACACGGGTTTAACTCTGGAAGTTGAGTGCACACATTGACAACCGTTCTGTTAGATAGCTGCGTTTTGGATTTAGAAGCAGATATTTCCCTGTGCTTACTGCTGTTTCTTCCATATGCCGGTAATGGGCTGAAAACGCCTGTTTTGGGACTCTGCAGAGAAAGTGTTTGCAGACTGCTGAATCCACACACGGGTTTAACTCTGGAAGTTGAGTGCACACATTGACAACCGTTTCTGTTAGATAGCTGCGTTTTGGATTTAGAAGCAGATATTTCCCTGTGCTTACTGCTGTTTCTTCCATATGCCGGTAATGGGCTGAAAACGCCTGTTTTGGGACTCTGCAGAGAAAGTGTTTGCAGACTGCTGAATCCACACACGGGTTTTAACTCTGGAAGTTGAGTGCACACATTGACAACCGTTCTGTTAGATAGCTGCGTTTTGGATTTAGAAGCAGATATTTCCCTGTGCTTACTGCTGTTTCTTCCATATGCCGGTAATAGGCTGAAAACGCCTGTTTTGGGACTCTGCAGAGAAAGTGTTTGCAGACTGCTGAATCCACACACGGGTTTAACTCTGGAAGTTGAGTGCACACATTGACAACCGTTCTGTTAGATAGCTGCGTTTTGGATTTAGAAGCAGATATTTCCCTGTGCTTACTGCTGTTTCTTCCATATGCCGGTAATGGGCTGAAAACGCCTGTTTTGGGACTCTGCAGAGAAAGTGTTTGCAGACTGCTGAATCCACACACGGGTTTAACTCTGGAAGTTGAGTGCACACATTGACAACCGTTCTGTTAGATAGCTGCGTTTTGGATTTAGAAGCAGATATTTCCCTGGGCTTACTGCTGTTTCTTCCCATATGCCGGTAATGGGCTGAAAACGCCTGTTTTGGGACTCTGCAGAGAAAGTGTTTGCAGACTGCTGAATCCACACACGGGTTTAACTCTGGAAGTTAAGTGCACACATTGACAACCGTTCTGTTAGATAGCTGCGTTTTTGGATTTAGAAGCAGATATTTCCCTGTGCTTACTGCTGTTTCTTCCATATGCCGGTAATGGGCTGAAAACGCCTGTTTTGGGACTCTGCAGAGAGAAGTGTTTGCAGACTGCTGAATCCACACACGGGTTTAACTCTGGAAGTTGAGTGCACACATTGACAACCGTTCTGTTAGATAACTGCGTTTTGGATTTAGAAGCAGATATTTCCCTGTGCTTACTGCTGTTTCTTCCATATGCCGGTAATGGGCTGAAAAGGCCTGTTTTGGGACTCTGCAGAGAAAGTGTTTGCAGACTGCTGAATCCACACACGGGTTTAACTCTGGAAGTTGAGTGCACACATTGACAACCGTTCTGTTAGATAGCTGCGTTTTGGATTTAGAAGCAGATATCTCCCTGTGCTTACTGCTGTTTCTTCCATATGCCGGTAATGGGCTGAAAACGCCCTGCTTTGGGACTCTGCAGAGAAAGTGTTTGCAGACTGCTGAATCCACACACGGGTTTAACTCTGGAAGTTGAGTGCACACATTGACAACCGTTCTGTTAGATAGCTGCGTTTTGGATTTAGAAGCAGATATTTCCCTGTGCTTACTGCTGTTTCTTCCATATGCCGGTAATGGGCTGAAAACGCCTGTTTTGGGACTCTGCAGAGAAAGTGTTTGCAGACTGCTGAATCCACACACGGGTTTAACTCTGGAAGTTGAGTGCACACATTGACAACCGTTCTGTTAGATAGCTGCGTTTTGGATTTAGAAGCAGATATTTCCCTGTGCTTACTGCTGTTTCTTCCATATGCCGGTAATGGGCTGAAAAGGCCTGTTTTGGGACTCTGCAGAGAAAGTGTTTGCAGACGGCTGAATCCACACACGGGTTTAACTCTGGAAGTTGAGTGCACACATTGACAACCGTTCTGTTAGATAGCTGCGTTTTGGATTTAGAAGCAGATTTTTCCCTGTGCTTACTGCTGTTTCTTCCATATGCCGGTAATGGGCTGAAAACGCCTGTTTTGGGACTCTGCAGAGAAAGTGTTTGCAGACTGCTGAATCCACACACGGGTTTAACTCTGGAAGTTGAGTGCACACATTGACAACCGTTCTGTTAGATAGCTGCGTTTTGGATTTAGAAGCAGATATTTCCCTGTGCTTACTGCTGTTTCTTCCATATGCCGGTAATGGGCTGAAAACGCCTGTTTTGGGGCTCTGCAGAGAAAGTGTTTGCAGACTGCTGAATCCACACACGGGTTCAACTCTGGAAGTTGAGTGCACACATTGACAACCGTTCTGTTAGATAGCTGCGTTTTGGATTTAGAAGCAGATATTTCCCTCTGCTTACTGCTGTTTCTTCCATATGCCGGTAATGGGCTGAAAACGCCTGTTTTGGGACTCTGCAGAGAAAGTGTTTGCAGACTGCTGAATCCACACACGGGTTTAACTCTGGAAGTTGAGTGCACACATTGACAACCGTTCTGTTAGATAGCTGCGTTTTGGATTTTGAAGCAGATATTTCCCTGTGCTTACTGCTGTTTCTTCCATATGCCGGTAATGGGCTGAAAACGCCTGTTTTGGGACTCTGCAGAGAAAGTGTTTGCAGACTGCTGAATCCACACACGGGTTTAACTCTGGAAGTTGAGTGCACACATTGACAACCGTTCTGTTAGATAGCTGCGTTTTGGATTTAGAAGCAGATATTTCCCTGTGCTTACTGCTGTTTCTTCCATATGCCGGTAATGGGCTGAAAACGCCTGTTTTGGGACTCTGCAGAGAAAGTGTTTGCAGACTGCTGAATCCACACACGGGTTTAACTCTGGAAGTTGAGTGCACACATTGACAACCGTTCTGTTAGATAGCTGCGTTTTGGATTTAGAAGCAGATATTTCCCTGTGCTTACTGCTGTTTCTTCCATATGCCGGTAATGGGCTGAAAACGCCTGTTTTGGGGCTCTGCAGAGAAAGTGTTTGCAGACTGCTGAATCCACACACGGGTTCAACTCTGGAAGTTGAGTGCACACATTGACAACCGTTCTGTTAGATAGCTGCGTTTTGGACTTAGAAGCAGATATTTCCCTCTGCTTACTGCTGTTTCTTCCATATGCCGGTAATGGGCTGAAAACGCCTGTTTTGGGACTCTGCAGAGAAAGTGTTTGCAGACTGCTGAATCCACACACGGGTTTAACTCTGGAAGTTGAGTGCACACATTGACAACCGTTCTGTTAGATAGCTGCGTTTTGGATTTAGAAGCAGATATTTCCCTGTGCTTACTGCTGTTTCTTCCATATGCCGGTAATGGGCTGAAAACGCCTGTTTTGGGACTCTGCAGAGAAAGTGTTTGCAGACTGCTGAATCCACACACGGGTTTAACTCTGGAAGTTGAGTGCACACATTGACAACCGTTCTGTTAGATAGCTGCGTTTTGGATTTAGAAACAGATATTTCCCTGTGCTTACTGCTGTTTCTTCAATATGCCGGTAATGGGCTGAAAACGCCTGTTTTGGGACTCTGCAGAGAAAGTGTTTGCAGACTGCTGAATCCACACACCGGTTTAACTCTGGAAGTTGAGTGCACACATTGACAACCGTTCTGTTAGATAGCTGCGTTTTGGATTTAGAAGCAGATATTTCCCTGTGCTTACTGCTGTTTCTTCCATATGCCGGTAATGGGCTGAAAACGCCTGTTTTGGGACTCTGCAGAGAAAGTGTTTGCAGACTGCTGAATCCACACACGGGTTTAACTCTGGAAGTTGAGTGCACACATTGACAACCGTTCTGTTAGATAGCTGCGTTTTGGATTTAGAAGCAGATATTTCCCTGTGCTTACTGCTGTTTCTTCCATATGCCGGTAATGGGCTGAAAACGCCTGTTTTGGGGCTCTGCAGAGAAAGTGTTTGCAGACTGCTGAATCCACACACGGGTTTAACTCTGGAAGTTGAGTGCACACATTGACAACCGTTCTGTTAGATAGCTGCCTTTTGGATTTAGAAGCAGATATTTCCCTCTGTTTACTGCTGTTTCTTCCATATGCCGGTAATGGGCTGAAAACGCCTGTTTTGGGACTCTGCAGAGAAAGTGTTTGCAGTCTGCTGAATCCACACACGGGTTTAACTCTGGAAGTTGAGTGCACACATTGACAACCGTTCTGTTAGATAGCTGCGTTTTGGATTTAGAAGCAGATATTTCCCTGGGCTTACTGCTGTTTCTTCCATATGCCAGTAATGGGCTGAAAACGCCTGTTTTGGGACTCTGCAGAGAAAGTGTTTGCAGACTGCTGAATCCACACACGGGTTTAACTCTGGAAGTTGAGTGCACACATTGACAACCGTTCTGTTAGATAGCTGCGTTTTGGATTTAGAAGCAGATATTTCCCTGTGCTTACTGCTGTTTCTTCCTTATGCCGGTAATGGGCTGAAAACGCCTGTTTTGGGACTCTGCAGAGAAAGTGTTTGCAGACTGCTGAATCCACACACGGGTTTAACTCTGGAAGTTGAGTGCACACATTGACAACCGTTCTGTTAGATAGCTGCGTTTTGGATTTAGAAGCAGATATTTCCCTGTGCTTACTGCTGTTTCTTCCATATGCCGGTAATGGGCTGAAAACGCCTGTTTTGGGACTCTGCAGAGAAAGTGTTTGCAGACTGCTGAATCCACACACGGGTTTAACTCTGGAAGTTGAGTGCACACATTGACAACCGTTCTGTTAGATAGCTGCGTTTTGGATTTAGAAGCAGATATTTCCCTGTGCTTACTGCTGTTTCTTCCATATGCCGGAAATGGGCTGAAAACGCCTGTTTTGGGACTCTGCAGAGAAAGTGTTTGCAGACTGCTGAATCCACACACGGGTTTAACTCTGGAAGTTGAGTGCACACATTGAAAACCGTTCTGTTAGATAGCTGCGTTTTGGATTTAGAAGCAGATATTTCCCTGGGCTTACTGCTGTTTCTTCCATATGCCGGTAATGGGCTGAAAACGCCTGTTTTGGGACTCTGCAGAGAAAGTGTTTGCAGACTGCTGAATCCACACACGGGTTTAACTCTGGAAGTTGAGTGCACACATTGACAACCGTTCTGTTAGATAGCTGCGTTTTGGATTTAGAAGCAGATATTTCCCTGGGCTTACTGCTGTTTCTTCCATATGCCGGTAATGGGCTGAAAACGCCTGTTTTGGGACTCTGCAGAGAAAGTGTTTGCAGACTGCTGAATCCACACACGGGTTTAACTCTGGAAGTTGAGTGCACACATTGACAACCGTTCTGTTAGATAGCTGCGTTTTGGATTTAGAAGCAGATATTTCCCTGTGCTTACTGCTGTTTCTTCCATATGCCGGTAATGGGCTGAAAACGCCTGTTTTGGGACTCTGCAGAGAAAGTGTTTGCAGACTGCTGAATCCACACACGGGTTTAACTCTGGAAGTTGAGTGCACACATTGACAACCGTTCTGTTAGATAGCTGCGTTTTGGATTTAGAAGCAGATATTTCCCTGTGCTTACTGCTGTTTCTTCCATATGCCGGTAATGGGCTGAAAACGCGTGTTTTGGGGCTCTGCAGAGAAAGTGTTTGCAGACTGCTGAATCCACACACTGGTTCAACTCTGGAAGTTGAGTGCACACATTGACAACCGTTCTGTTAGATAGCTGCGTTTTGGATTTAGAAGCAGATATTTCCCTCTGCTTACTGCTGTTTCTTCCATATGCCGGTAATGGGCTGAAAACGCCTGTTTTGGGACTCTGCAGAGAAAGTGTTTGCAGACTGCTGAATGCACACACGGGTTTAACTCTGGAAGTTGAGTGCACACATTGACAACCGTTCTGTTAGATAGCTGCCTTTTGGATTTAGAAGCAGATATTTCCCTCTGTTTACTGCTGTTTCTTCCATATGCCGGTAATGGGCTGAAAACGCCTGTTTTGGGACTCTGCAGAGAAAGTGTTTGCAGACTGCTGAATCCACACACGGGTTTAACTCTGGAAGTTGAGTGCACACATTGACAACCGTTCTGTTAGATAGCTGCGTTTTGGATTTAGAAGCAGATATTTCCCTGGGCTTACTGCTGTTTCTTCCATATGCCGGTAATGGGCTGAAAACGCCTGTTTTGGGACTCTGCAGAGAATGTGTTTGCAGACTGCTGAATCCACACACGGGTTTAACTCTGGAAGTTGAGTGCACACATTGACAACCGTTCTGTTAGATAGCTGCGTTTTGGATTTAGAAGCAGATATTTCCCTGTGCTTACTGCTGTTTCTTCCATATGCCGGTAATGGGCTGAAAACGCCTGTTTTGGGACTCTGCAGAGAAAGTGTTTGCAGACTGCTGAATCCACACACGGGTTTAACTCTGGAAGTTGAGTGCACACATTGACAACCGTTCTGTTAGATAGCTGCGTTTTGGATTTAGAAGCAGATATTTCCCTCTGCTTACTGCTGTTTCTTCCATATGCCGGTAATGGGCTGAAAACGCCTGTTTTGGGACTCTGCAGAGAAAGTGTTTGCAGACTGCTGAATCCACACACGGGTTTAACTCTGGAAGTTGAGTGCACACATTGACAACCGTTCTGTTAGATAGCTGCGTTTTGGATTTAGAAGCAGATATTTCCCTGTGCTTACTGCTGTTTCTTCCATATGCCGGTAATGGGCTGAAAACGCCTGTTTTGGGACTCTGCAGAGAAAGTGTTTGCAGACTGCTGAATCCACACACGGGTTTAACTCTCGAAGTTGAGTGCACACATTGACAACCGTTCTGTTAGATAGCTGCGTTTTGGATTTAGAAGCAGATATTTCCCTGTGCTTACTGCTGTTTCTTCCATATGCCGGTAATGGGCTGAAAACGCCTGTTTTGGGACTCTGCAGAGAAAGTGTTTGCAGACTGCTGAATCCACACACGGGTTTAACTCTGGAAGTTGAGTGCACACATTGACAACCGTTCTGTTAGATAGCTGCGTTTTGGATTTAGAAGCAGATATTTCCCTGTGCTTACTGCTGTTTCTTCCATATGCCGGTAATGGGCTGAAAACGCCTGTTTTGGGACTCTGCAGAGAAAGTGTTTGCAGACTGCTGAATCCACACACGGGTTTAACTCTGGAAGTTGAGTGCACACATTGACAACCGTTCTGTTAGATAGCTGCGTTTTGGATTTAGAAGCAGATATTTCCCTGGGCTTACTGCTGTTTCTTCCATATGCCGGTAATGGGCTGAAAACGCCTGTTTTGGGACTCTGCAGAGAAAGTGTTTGCAGACTGCTGAATCCACACACGGGTTTAACTCTGGAAGTTGAGTGCACACATTGACAACCGTTCTGTTAGATAGCTGCGTTTTGGATTTAGAAGCAGATATTTCCCTGTGCTTACTGCTGTTTCTTCCATATGCCGGTAATGGGCTGAAAACGCCTGTTTTGGGACTCTGCAGAGAAAGTGTTTGCAGACTGCTGAATCCACACACGGGTTTAACTCTGGAAGTTGAGTGCACACATTGACAACCGTTCTGTTAGATAGCTGCGTTTTGGATTTAGAAGCAGATATTTCCCTGTGCTTACTGCTGTTTCTTCCATATGCCGGTAATGGGCTGAAAACGCCTGTTTTGGGACTCTGCAGAGAAAGTGTTTGCAGACTGCTGAATCCACACACGGGTTTAACTCTGGAAGTTGAGTGCACACATTGACAACCGTTCTGTTAGATAGCTGCGTTTTGGATTTAGAAGCAGATATTTCCCTGTGCTTACTGCTGTTTCTTCCATATGCCGGTAATGGGCTGAAAACGCCTGTTTTGGGACTCTGCAGAGAAAGTGTTTGCAGACTGCTGAATCCACACACGGGTTTAACTCTGGAAGTTGAGTGCACACATTGACAACCGTTCTGTTAGATAGCTGCGTTTTGGATTTAGAAGCAGATATTTCCCTGTGCTTACTGCTGTTTCTTCCATATGCCGGTAATGGGCTGAAAACGCCTGTTTTGGGGCTCTGCAGAGAAAGTGTTTGCAGACTGCTGAATCCACACACGGGTTTAACTCTGGAAGTTGAGTGCACACATTGACAACCGTTCTGTTAGATAGCTGCGTTTTGGATTTAGAAGCAGATATTTCCCTCTGTTTACTGCTGTTTCTTCCATATGCCGGTAATGGGCTGAAAACGCCTGTTTTGGGACTCTGCAGAGAAAGTGTTTGCAGACTGCTGAATCCACACACGGGTTTAACTCTGGAAGTTGAGTGCACACATTGACAACCGTTCTGTTAGATAGATGCGTTTTGGATTTAGAAGCAGATATTTCCCTGGGCTTACTGCTGTTTCTTCCATATGCCAGTAATGGGCTGAAAACGCCTGTTTTGGGACTCTGCAGAGAAAGTGTTTGCAGACTGCTGAATCCACACACGGGTTTAACTCTGGAAGTTGAGTGCACACTTTGACAACCGTTCTGTTAGATAGCTGCGTTTTGGATTTAGAAGCAGATATTTCCCTGGGCTTACTGCTGTTTCTTCCATATGCCGGTAATGGGCTGAAAACGCCTGTTTTGGGACTCTGCAGAGAAAGTGTTTGCAGACTGCTGAATCCACACACGGGTTTAACTCTGGAAGTTGAGTGCACACATTGACAACCGTTCTGTTAGATAGCTGCGTTTTGGATTTAGAAGCAGATATTTCCCTGGGCTTACTGCTGTTTCTTCCATATGCCGGTAATGGGCTGAAAACGCCTGTTTTGGGACTCTGCAGAGAAAGTGTTTGCAGACTGCTGAATCCACACACGGGTTTAACTCTGGAAGTTGAGTGCACACATTGACAACCGTTCTGTTAGATAGCTGCGTTTTGGATTTAGAAGCAGATATTTCCCTGTGCTTACTGCTGTTTCTTCCATATGCCGGTAATGGGCTGAAAACGCCTGTTTTGGGACTCTGCAGAGAAAGTGTTTGCAGACTGCTGAATCCACACACCGGTTTAACTCTGGAAGTTGAGTGCACACATTGACAACCGTTCTGTTAGATAGCTGCGTTTTGGATTTAGAAGCAGATATTTCCCTGTGCTTACTGCTGTTTCTTCCATATGCCGGTAATGGGCTGAAAACGCCTGTTTTGGGACTCTGCAGAGAAAGTGTTTGCAGACTGCTGAATCCACACACGGGTTTAACTCTGCAAGTTGAGTGCACACATTGACAACCGTTCTGTTAGATAGCTGCGTTTTGGATTTAGAAGCAGATATTTCCCTGGGCTTACTGCTGTTTCTTCCATATGCCGGTAATGGGCTGAAAACGCCTGTTTTGGGACTCTGCAGAGAAAGTGTTTGCAGACTGCTGAATCCACACACGGGTTTAACTCTGGAAGTTGAGTGCACACATTGACAACCGTTCTGTTAGATAGCTGCGTTTTGGATTTAGAAGCAGATATTTCCCTGTGCTTACTGCTGTTTCTTCCATATGCCGGTAATGGGCTGAAAACGCCTGTTTTGGGACTCTGCAGAGAAAGTGTTTGCAGACTGCTGAATCCACACACGGGTTTAACTCTGGAAGTTGAGTGCACACATTGACAACCGTTCTGTTAGATAGCTGCGTTTTGGATTTAGAAGCAGATATTTCCCTGTGCTTACTGCTGTTTCTTCCATATGCCGGTAATGGGCTGAAAACGCCTGTTTTGGGACTCTGCAGAGAAAGTGTTTGCAGACTGCTGAATCCACACACGGGTTTAACTCTGGAAGTTGAGTGCACACATTGACAACCGTTCTGTTAGATAGCTGCGTTTTGGATTTAGAAGCAGATATTTCCCTGTGCTTACTGCTGTTTCTTCCATATGCCGGTAATGGGCTGAAAACGCCTGTTTTGGGACTCTGCAGAGAAAGTGTTTGCAGACTGCTGAATCCACACACGGGTTTAACTCTGGAAGTTGAGTGCACACATTGACAACCGTTCTGTTAGATAGCTGCGTTTTGGATTTAGAAGCAGATATTTCCCTGTGCTTACTGCTGTTTCTTCCATATGCCGGTAATGGGCTGAAAACGCCTCTTTTGGGGCTCTGCAGAGAAAGTGTTTGCAGACTGCTGAATCCACACACTGGTTCAACTCTGGAAGTTGAGTGCACACATTGACAACCGTTCTGTTAGATAGCTGCGTTTTGGATTTAGAAGCAGATATTTCCCTCTGCTTACTGCTGTTTCTTCCATATGCCGGTAATGGGCTGAAAACGCCTGTTTTGGGACTCTGCAGAGAAAGTGTTTGCAGACTGCTGAATGCACACACGGGTTTAACTCTGGAAGTTGAGTGCACACATTGACAACCGTTCTGTTAGATAGCTGCCTTTTGGATTTAGAAGCAGATATTTCCCTGTGCTTATTGCTGTTTCTTCCATATGCCGGAAATGGGCTGAAAAAGCCTGTTTTGGGACTCTGCAGAGAAAGTGTTTGCAGACTGCTGAATCCACACACGGGTTTAACTCTGGAAGTTGAGTGCACACATTGACAACCGTTCTGTTAGATAGCTGCGTTTTGGATTTAGAAGCAGATATTTCCCTTTGCTTACTGCTGTTTCTTCCATATGCCGGTAATGGGCTGAAAACGCCTGTTTTGGGGCTCTGCAGAGAAAGTGTTTGCAGACTGCTGAATCCACACACGGGTTTAACTCTGGAAGTTGAGTGCACACATTGACAACCGTTCTGTTAGATAGCTGCGTTTTGGATTTAGAAGCAGATATTTCCCTGTGCTTACTGCTGTTTCTTCCATATGCCGGTAATGGGCTGAAAACGCCTGTTTTGGGACTCTGCAGAGAAAGTGTTTGCAGACTGCTGAATCCACACACGGGTTTAACTCTGGAAGTTGAGTGCACACATTGACAACCGTTCTGTTAGATAGCTGCGTTTTGGATTTAGAAGCAGATATTTCCCTGTGCTTACTGCTGTTTCTTCCATATGCCGGTAATGGGCTGAAAACGCCTGTTTTGGGACTCTGCAGAGAAAGTGTTTGCAGACTGCTGAATCCACACACGGGTTTAACTCTGGAAGTTGAGTGCACACATTGACAACCGTTCTGTTAGATAGCTGCGTTTTGGATTTAGAAGCAGATATTTCCCTGTGCTTACTGCTGTTTCTTCCATATGCCGGAAATGGGCTGAAAACGCCTGTTTTGGGACTCTGCAGAGAAAGTGTTTGCAGACTGCTGAATCCACACACGGGTTTAACTCTGGAAGTTGAGTGCACACATTGACAACCGTTCTGTTAGATAGCTGCGTTTTGGATTTAGAAGCAGATATTTCCCTGTGCTTACTGCTGTTTCTTCCATATGCCGGTAATGGGCTGAAAACGCCTGTTTTGGGACTCTGCAGAGAAAGTGTTTGCAGACTGCTGAATCCACACACGGGTTTAACTCTGGAAGTTGAGTGCACACATTGACAACCGTTCTGTTAGATAGCTGCGTTTTGGATTTAGAAGCAGATATTTCCCTGTGCTTACTGCTGTTTCTTCCATATGCCGGTAATGGGCTGAAAACGCCTGTTTTGGGACTCTGCAGAGAAAGTGTTTGCAGACTGCTGAATCCACACACGGGTTTAACTCTGGAAGTTGAGTGCACACATTGACAACCGTTCTGTTAGATAGCTGCGTTTTGGATTTAGAAGCAGATATTTCCCTGTGCTTACTGCTGTTTCTTCCATATGCCGGTAATGGGCTGAAAACGCCTGTTTTGGGGCTCTGCAGAGAAAGTGTTTGCAGACTGCTGAATCCACACACGGGTTTAACTCTGGAAGTTGAGTGCACACATTGACAACCGTTCTGTTAGATAGCTGCCTTTTGGATTTAGAAGCAGATATTTCCCTCTGTTTACTGCTGTTTCTTCCATATGCCGGTAATGGGCTGAAAACGCCTGTTTTGGGACTCTGCAGAGAAAGTGTTTGCAGACTGCTGAATCCACACACGGGTTTAACTCTGGAAGTTGAGTGCACACATTGACAACCGTTCTGTTAGATAGCTGCGTTTTGGATTTAGAAGCAGATATTTCCCTGGGCTTACTGCTGTTTCTTCCATATGCCAGTAATGGGCTGAAAACGCCTGTTTTGGGACTCTGCAGAGAAAGTGTTTGCAGACTGCTGAATACACACACCGGTTTAACTCTGGAAGTTGAGTGCACACATTGACAACCGTTCTGTTAGATAGCTGCGTTTTGGATTTAGAAGCAGATATTTCCCTGTGCTTACTGCTGTTTCTTCCATATGCCGGTAATGGGCTGAAAACGCCTGTTTTGGGACTCTGCAGAGAAAGTGTTTGCAGACTGCTGAATCCACACACGGGTTTAACTCTGGAAGTTGAGTGCACACATTGAAAACCGTTCTGTTAGATAGCTGCGTTTTGGATTTAGAAGCAGATATTTCCCTGGGCTTACTGCTGTTTCTTCCATATGCCGGTAATGGGCTGAAAACGCCTGTTTTGGGACTCTGCAGAGAAAGTGTTTGCAGACTGCTGAATCCACACACGGGTTTAACTCTGGAAGTTGAGTGCACACATTGACAACCGTTCTGTTAGATAGCTGCGTTTTGGATTTAGAAGCAGATATTTCCCTGTGCTTACTGCTGTTTCTTCCATATGCCGGTAATGGGCTGAAAACGCCTGTTTTGGGACTCTGCAGAGAAAGTGTTTGCAGACTGCTGAATCCACACACGGGTTTAACTCTGGAAGTTGAGTGCACACATTGACAACCGTTCTGTTAGATAGCTGCGTTTTGGATTTAGAAGCAGATATTTCCCTGTGCTTACTGCTGTTTCTTCCATATGCCGGTAATGGGCTGAAAACGCCTGTTTTGGGACTCTGCAGAGAAAGTGTTTGCAGACTGCTGAATCCACACACCGGTTTAACTCTGGAAGTTGAGTGCACACATTGACAACTGTTCTGTTAGATAGCTGCGTTTTGGATTTAGAAGCAGATATTTCCCTCTGCTTACTGCTGTTTCTTCCATATGCCGGTAATGGGCTGAAAACGCCTGTTTTGGGACTCTGCAGAGAAAGTGTTTGCAGACTGCTGAATCCACACACGGGTTTAACTCTGGAAGTTGAGTGCACACATTGACAACCGTTCTGTTAGATAGCTGCGTTTTGGATTTAGAAGCAGATATTTCCCTGTGCTTACTGCTGTTTCTTCCATATGCCGGTAATGGGCTGAAAACGCCTGTTTTGGGACTCTGCAGAGAAAGTGTTTGCAGACTGCTGAATCCACACACGGGTTTAACTCTGGAAGTTGAGTGCACACATTGACAACCGTTCTGTTAGATAGCTGCGTTTTGGATTTAGAAGCAGATATTTCCCTGGGCTTACTGCTGTTTCTTCCATATGCCGGTAATGGGCTGAAAACGCCTGTTTTGGGACTCTGCAGAGAAAGTGTTTGCAGACTGCTGAATCCACACACGGGTTTAACTCTGGAAGTTGAGTGCACACATTGACAACCGTTCTGTTAGATAGCTGCGTTTTGGATTTAGAAGCAGATATTTCCCTGTGCTTACTGCTGTTTCTTCCATATGCCGGAAATGGGCTGAAAACGCCTCTTTTGGGACTCTGCAGAGAAAGTGTTTGCAGACTGCTGAATCCACACACGGGTTTAACTCTGGAAGTTGAGTGCACACATTGACAACCGTTCTGTTAGATAGCTGCGTTTTGGATTTAGAAGCAGATATTTCCCTGTGCTTACTGCTGTTTCTTCCATATGCCGGTAATGGGCAGAAAACGCCTGTTTTGGGGCTCTGCAGAGAAAGTGTTTGCAGACTGCTGAATCCACACACGGGTTTAACTCTGGAAGTTGAGTGCACACATTGACAACCGTTCTGTTAGATAGCTGCCTTTTGGATTTAGAAGCAGATATTTCCCTCTGTTTACTGCTGTTTCTTCCATATGCCGGTAATGGGCTGAAAACGCCTGTTTTGGGACTCTGCAGAGAAAGTGTTTGCAGACTGCTGAATCCACACACGGGTTTAACTCTGGAAGTTGAGTGCACACATTGACAACCGTTCTGTTAGATAGCTGCGTTTTGGATTTAGAAGCAGATATTTCCCTGGGCTTACTGCTGTTTCTTCCATATGCCGGTAATGGGCTGAAAACGCCTGTTTTGGGACTCTGCAGAGAAAGTGTTTGCAGACTGCTGAATCCACACACGGGTTTAACTCTGGAAGTTGAGTGCACACATTGACAACCGTTCTGTTAGATAGCTGCGTTTTGGATTTAGAAGCAGATATTTCCCTGTGCTTACTGCTGTTTCTTCCATATGCCGGTAATGGGCTGAAAACGCCTGTTTTGGGACTCTGCAGAGAAAGTGTTTGCAGACTGCTGAATCCACACACGGGTTTAACTCTGGAAGTTGAGTGCACACATTGACAACCGTTCTGTTAGATAGCTGCGTTTTGGATTTAGAAGCAGATATTTCCCTGTGCTTACTGCTGTTTCTTCCATATGCCGGAAATGGGCTGAAAACGCCTGTTTTGGGACTCTGCAGAGAAAGTGTTTGCAGACTGCTGAATCCACACACGGGTTTAACTCTGGAAGTTGAGTGCACACATTGACAACCGTTCTGTTAGATAGCTGCGTTTTGGATTTAGAAGCAGATATTTCCCTGTGCTTACTGCTGTTTCTTCCATATGCCGGTAATGGGCTGAAAACGCCTGTTTTGGGACTCTGCAGAGAAAGTGTTTGCAGACTGCTGAATCCACACACGGGTTTAACTCTGGAAGTTGAGTGCACACATTGACAACCGTTCTGTTAGATAGCTGCGTTTTGGATTTAGAAGCAGATATTTCCCTGGGCTTACTGCTGTTTCTTCCATATGCCAGTAATGGGCTGAAAACGCCTGTTTTGGGACTCTGCAGAGAAAGTGTTTGCAGACTGCTGAATACACACACGGGTTTAACTCTGGAAGTTGAGTGCACACATTGACAACCGTTCTGTTAGATAGCTGCGTTTTGGATTTAGAAGCAGATATTTCCCTGTGCTTACTGCTGTTTCTTCCATATGCCGGTAATGGGCTGAAAACGCCTGTTTTGGGACTCTGCAGAGAAAGTGTTTGCAGACTGCTGAATCCACACACGGGTTTAACTCTGGAAGTTGAGTGCACACATTGACAACCGTTCTGTTAGATAGCTGCGTTTTGGATTTAGAAGCAGATATTTCCCTGGGCTTACTGCTGTTTCTTCCATATGCCGGTAATGGGCTGAAAACGCCTGTTTTGGGACTCTGCAGAGAAAGTGTTTGCAGACTGCTGAATCCACACACGGGTTTAACTCTGGAAGTTGAGTGCACACATTGACAACCGTTCTGTTAGATAGCTGCGTTTTGGATTTAGAAGCAGATATTTCCCTGTGCTTACTGCTGTTTCTTCCATATGCCGGTAATGCGCTGAAAACGCCTGTTTTGGGACTCTGCAGAGAAAGTGTTTGCAGACTGCTGAATCCACACACGGGTTTAACTCTGGAAGTTGAGTGCACACATTGACAACCGTTCTGTTAGATAGCTGCGTTTTGGATTTAGAAGCAGATATTTCCCTGTGCTTACTGCTGTTTCTTCCATATGCCGGTAATGGGCTGAAAACGCCTGTTTTGGGACTCTGCAGAGAAAGTGTTTGCAGACTGCTGAATCCACACACGGGTTTAACTCTGGAAGTTGAGTGCACACATTGACAACCGTTCTGTTAGATAGCTGCGTTTTGGATTTAGAAGCAGATATTTCCCTGTGCTTACTGCTGTTTCTTCCATATGCCGGTAATGGGCTGAAAACGCCTGTTTTGGGGCTCTGCAGAGAAAGTGTTTGCAGACTGCTGAATCCACACACGGGTTTAACTCTGGAAGTTGAGTGCACACATTGACAACCGTTCTGTTAGATAGCTGCGTTTTGGATTTAGAAGCAGATATTTCCCTGTGCTTACTGCTGTTTCTTCCATATGCCGGTAATGGGCTGAAAACGCCTGTTTTGGGACTCTGCAGAGAAAGTGTTTGCAGACTGCTGAATCCACACACGGGTTTAACTCTGGAAGTTGAGTGCACACATTGACAACCGTTCTGTTAGATAGCTGCGTTTTGGATTTAGAAGCAGATATTTCCCTGTGCTTACTGCTGTTTCTTCCATATGCCGGTAATGGGCTGAAAACGCCTGTTTTGGGACTCTGCAGAGAAAGTGTTTGCAGACTGCTGAATCCACACACGGGTTTAACTCTGGAAGTTGAGTGCACACATTGACAACCGTTCTGTTAGATAGCTGCGTTTTGGATTTAGAAGCAGATATTTCCCTCTGCTTACTGCTGTTTCTTCCATATGCCGGTAATGGGCTGAAAACGCCTGTTTTGGGACTCTGCAGAGAAAGTGTTTGCAGTCTGCTGAATCCACACACGGGTTTAACTCTGGAAGTTGAGTGCACACATTGACAACCGTTCTGTTAGATAGCTGCGTTTTGGATTTAGAAGCAGATATTTCCCTGGGCTTACTGCTGTTTCTTCCATATGCCAGTAATGGGCTGAAAACGCCTGTTTTGGGACTCTGCAGAGAAAGTGTTTGCAGACTGCTGAATCCACACACGGGTTTAACTCTGGAAGTTGAGTGCACACATTGACAACCGTTCTGTTAGATAGCTGCGTTTTGGATTTAGAAGCAGATATTTCCCTGGGCTTACTGCTGTTTCTTCCATATGCCGGTAATGGGCTGAAAACGCCTGTTTTGGGACTCTGCAGAGAAAGTGTTTGCAGACTGCTGAATCCACACACGGGTTTAACTCTGGAAGTTGAGTGCACACATTGACAACCGTTCTGTTAGATAGCTGCGTTTTGGATTTAGAAGCAGATATTTCCCTGGGCTTACTGCTGTTTCTTCCTTATGCCGGTAATGGGCTGAAAACGCCTGTTTTGGGACTCTGCAGAGAAAGTGTTTGCAGACTGCTGAATCCACACACGGGTTTAACTCTGGAAGTTGAGTGCACACATTGACAACCGTTCTGTTAGATAGCTGCGTTTTGGATTTAGAAGCAGATATTTCCCTGTGCTTACTGCTGTTTCTTCCATATGCCGGTAATGGGCTGAAAACGCCTGTTTTGGGACTCTGCAGAGAAAGTGTTTGCAGACTGCTGAATCCACACACGGGTTTAACTCTGGAAGTTGAGTGCACACATTGACAACCGTTCTGTTAGATAGCTGCGTTTTGGATTTAGAAGCAGATATTTCCCTGTGCTTACTGCTGTTTCTTCCATATGCCGGAAATGGGCTGAAAACGCCTGTTTTGGGACTCTGCAGAGAAAGTGTTTGCAGACTGCTGAATCCACACACGGGTTTAACTCTGGAAGTTGAGTGCACACATTGACAACCGTTCTGTTAGATAGCTGCGTTTTGGATTTAGAAGCAGATATTTCCCTGGGCTTACTGCTGTTTCTTCCATATGCCGGTAATGGGCTGAAAACGCCTGTTTTGGGACTCTGCAGAGAAAGTGTTTGCAGACTGCTGAATCCACACACGGGTTTAACTCTGGAAGTTGAGTGCACACATTGACAACCGTTCTGTTAGATAGCTGCGTTTTGGATTTAGAAGCAGATATTTCCCTGGGCTTACTGCTGTTTCTTCCATATGCCGGTAATGGGCTGAAAACGCCTGTTTTGGGACTCTGCAGAGAAAGTGTTTGCAGACTGCTGAATCCACACACGGGTTTAACTCTGGAAGTTGAGTGCACACATTGACAACCGTTCTGTTAGATAGCTGCGTTTTGGATTTAGAAGCAGATATTTCCCTGTGCTTACTGCTGTTTCTTCCATATGCCGGTAATGGGCTGAAAACGCCTGTTTTGGGACTCTGCAGAGAAAGTGTTTGCAGACTGCTGAATCCACACACGGGTTTAACTCTGGAAGTTGAGTGCACACATTGACAACCGTTCTGTTAGATAGCTGCGTTTTGGATTTAGAAGCAGATATTTCCCTGTGCTTACTGCTGTTTCTTCCATATGCCGGTAATGGGCTGAAAACGCGTGTTTTGGGGCTCTGCAGAGAAAGTGTTTGCAGACTGCTGAATCCACACACTGGTTCAACTCTGGAAGTTGAGTGCACACATTGACAACCGTTCTGTTAGATAGCTGCGTTTTGGATTTAGAAGCAGATATTTCCCTCTGCTTACTGCTGTTTCTTCCATATGCCGGTAATGGGCTGAAAACGCCTGTTTTGGGACTCTGCAGAGAAAGTGTTTGCAGACTGCTGAATGCACACACGGGTTTAACTCTGGAAGTTGAGTGCACACATTGACAACCGTTCTGTTAGATAGCTGCGTTTTGGATTTAGAAGCAGATATTTCCCTGGGCTTACTGCTGTTTCTTCCATATGCCGGTAATGGGCTGAAAACGCCTGTTTTGGGACTCTGCAGAGAATGTGTTTGCAGACTGCTGAATCCACACACGGGTTTAACTCTGGAAGTTGAGTGCACACATTGACAACCGTTCTGTTAGATAGCTGCGTTTTGGATTTAGAAGCAGATATTTCCCTGTGCTTACTGCTGTTTCTTCCATATGCCGGTAATGGGCTGAAAACGCCTGTTTTGGGACTCTGCAGAGAAAGTGTTTGCAGACTGCTGAATCCACACACGGGTTTAACTCTGGAAGTTGAGTGCACACATTGACAACCGTTCTGTTAGATAGCTGCGTTTTGGATTTAGAAGCAGATATTTCCCTCTGCTTACTGCTGTTTCTTCCATATGCCGGTAATGGGCTGAAAACGCCTGTTTTGGGACTCTGCAGAGAAAGTGTTTGCAGACTGCTGAATCCACACACGGGTTTAACTCTGGAAGTTGAGTGCACACATTGACAACCGTTCTGTTAGATAGCTGCGTTTTGGATTTAGAAGCAGATATTTCCCTGTGCTTACTGCTGTTTCTTCCATATGCCGGTAATGGGCTGAAAACGCCTGTTTTGGGACTCTGCAGAGAAAGTGTTTGCAGACTGCTGAATCCACACACGGGTTTAACTCTGGAAGTTGAGTGCACACATTGACAACCGTTCTGTTAGATAGCTGCGTTTTGGATTTAGAAGCAGATATTTCCCTGTGCTTACTGCTGTTTCTTCCATATGCCGGTAATGGGCTGAAAACGCCTGTTTTGGGACTCTGCAGAGAAAGTGTTTGCAGACTGCTGAATCCACACACGGGTTTAACTCTGGAAGTTGAGTGCACACATTGACAACCGTTCTGTTAGATAGCTGCGTTTTGGATTTAGAAGCAGATATTTCCCTGGGCTTACTGCTGTTTCTTCCATATGCCGGTAATGGGCTGAAAACGCCTGTTTTGGGACTCTGCAGAGAAAGTGTTTGCAGACTGCTGAATCCACACACGGGTTTAACTCTGGAAGTTGAGTGCACACATTGACAACCGTTCTGTTAGATAGCTGCGTTTTGGATTTAGAAGCAGATATTTCCCTGTGCTTACTGCTGTTTCTTCCATATGCCGGTAATGGGCTGAAAACGCCTGTTTTGGGACTCTGCAGAGAAAGTGTTTGCAGACTGCTGAATCCACACACCGGTTTAACTCTGGAAGTTGAGTGCACACATTGACAACCGTTCTGTTAGATAGCTGCGTTTTGGATTTAGAAGCAGATATTTCCCTGTGCTTACTGCTGTTTCTTCCATATGCCGGTAATGGGCTGAAAACGCCTGTTTTGGGACTCTGCAGAGAAAGTGTTTGCAGACTGCTGAATCCACACACGGGTTTAACTCTGCAAGTTGAGTGCACACATTGACAACCGTTCTGTTAGATAGCTGCGTTTTGGATTTAGAAGCAGATATTTCCCTGGGCTTACTGCTGTTTCTTCCATATGCCGGTAATGGGCTGAAAACGCCTGTTTTGGGACTCTGCAGAGAAAGTGTTTGCAGACTGCTGAATCCACACACGGGTTTAACTCTGGAAGTTGAGTGCACACATTGACAACCGTTCTGTTAGATAGCTGCGTTTTGGATTTAGAAGCAGATATTTCCCTGTGCTTACTGCTGTTTCTTCCATATGCCGGTAATGGGCTGAAAACGCCTGTTTTGGGACTCTGCAGAGAAAGTGTTTGCAGACTGCTGAATCCACACACGGGTTTAACTCTGGAAGTTGAGTGCACACATTGACAACCGTTCTGTTAGATAGCTGCGTTTTGGATTTAGAAGCAGATATTTCCCTGTGCTTACTGCTGTTTCTTCCATATGCCGGTAATGGGCTGAAAACGCGTGTTTTGGGGCTCTGCAGAGAAAGTGTTTGCAGACTGCTGAATCCACACACTGGTTCAACTCTGGAAGTTGAGTGCACACATTGACAACCGTTCTGTTAGATAGCTGCGTTTTGGATTTAGAAGCAGATATTTCCCTCTGCTTACTGCTGTTTCTTCCATATGCCGGTAATGGGCTGAAAACGCCTGTTTTGGGACTCTGCAGAGAAAGTGTTTGCAGACTGCTGAATGCACACACGGGTTTAACTCTGGAAGTTGAGTGCACACATTGACAACCGTTCTGTTAGATAGCTGCCTTTTGGATTTAGAAGCAGATATTTCCCTCTGTTTACTGCTGTTTCTTCCATATGCCGGTAATGGGCTGAAAACGCCTGTTTTGGGACTCTGCAGAGAAAGTGTTTGCAGACTGCTGAATCCACACACGGGTTTAACTCTGGAAGTTGAGTGCACACATTGACAACCGTTCTGTTAGATAGCTGCGTTTTGGATTTAGAAGCAGATATTTCCCTGGGCTTACTGCTGTTTCTTCCATATGCCGGTAATGGGCTGAAAACGCCTGTTTTGGGACTCTGCAGAGAATGTGTTTGCAGACTGCTGAATCCACACACGGGTTTAACTCTGGAAGTTGAGTGCACACATTGACAACCGTTCTGTTAGATAGCTGCGTTTTGGATTTAGAAGCAGATATTTCCCTGTGCTTACTGCTGTTTCTTCCATATGCCGGTAATGGGCTGAAAACGCCTGTTTTGGGACTCTGCAGAGAAAGTGTTTGCAGACTGCTGAATCCACACACGGGTTTAACTCTGGAAGTTGAGTGCACACATTGACAACCGTTCTGTTAGATAGCTGCGTTTTGGATTTAGAAGCAGATATTTCCCTCTGCTTACTGCTGTTTCTTCCATATGCCGGTAATGGGCTGAAAACGCCTGTTTTGGGACTCTGCAGAGAAAGTGTTTGCAGACTGCTGAATCCACACACGGGTTTAACTCTGGAAGTTGAGTGCACACATTGACAACCGTTCTGTTAGATAGCTGCGTTTTGGATTTAGAAGCAGATATTTCCCTGTGCTTACTGCTGTTTCTTCCATATGCCGGTAATGGGCTGAAAACGCCTGTTTTGGGACTCTGCAGAGAAAGTGTTTGCAGACTGCTGAATCCACACACGGGTTTAACTCTGGAAGTTGAGTGCACACATTGACAACCGTTCTGTTAGATAGCTGCGTTTTGGATTTAGAAGCAGATATTTCCCTGTGCTTACTGCTGTTTCTTCCATATGCCGGTAATGGGCTGAAAACGCCTGTTTTGGGACTCTGCAGAGAAAGTGTTTGCAGACTGCTGAATCCACACACGGGTTTAACTCTGGAAGTTGAGTGCACACATTGACAACCGTTCTGTTAGATAGCTGCGTTTTGGATTTAGAAGCAGATATTTCCCTGTGCTTACTGCTGTTTCTTCCATATGCCGGTAATGGGCTGAAAACGCCTGTTTTGGGACTCTGCAGAGAAAGTGTTTGCAGACTGCTGAATCCACACACGGGTTTAACTCTGGAAGTTGAGTGCACACATTGACAACCGTTCTGTTAGATAGCTGCGTTTTGGATTTAGAAGCAGATATTTCCCTGGGCTTACTGCTGTTTCTTCCATATGCCGGTAATGGGCTGAAAACGCCTGTTTTGGGACTCTGCAGAGAAAGTGTTTGCAGACTGCTGAATCCACACACGGGTTTAACTCTGGAAGTTGAGTGCACACATTGACAACCGTTCTGTTAGATAGCTGCGTTTTGGATTTAGAAGCAGATATTTCCCTGTGCTTACTGCTGTTTCTTCCATATGCCGGTAATGGGCTGAAAACGCCTGTTTTGGGACTCTGCAGAGAAAGTGTTTGCAGACTGCTGAATCCACACACGGGTTTAACTCTGGAAGTTGAGTGCACACATTGACAACCGTTCTGTTAGATAGCTGCGTTTTGGATTTAGAAGCAGATATTTCCCTGTGCTTACTGCTGTTTCTTCCATATGCCGGTAATGGGCTGAAAACGCCTGTTTTGGGACTCTGCAGAGAAAGTGTTTGCAGACTGCTGAATCCACACACGGGTTTAACTCTGGAAGTTGAGTGCACACATTGACAACCGTTCTGTTAGATAGCTGCGTTTTGGATTTAGAAGCAGATATTTCCCTGTGCTTACTGCTGTTTCTTCCATATGCCGGTAATGGGCTGAAAACGCCTGTTTTGGGACTCTGCAGAGAAAGTGTTTGCAGACTGCTGAATCCACACACGGGTTTAACTCTGGAAGTTGAGTGCACACATTGACAACCGTTCTGTTAGATAGCTGCGTTTTGGATTTAGAAGCAGATATTTCCCTGTGCTTACTGCTGTTTCTTCCATATGCCGGTAATGGGCTGAAAACGCCTGTTTTGGGGCTCTGCAGAGAAAGTGTTTGCAGACTGCTGAATCCACACACGGGTTTAACTCTGGAAGTTGAGTGCACACATTGACAACCGTTCTGTTAGATAGCTGCCTTTTGGATTTAGAAGCAGATATTTCCCTCTGTTTACTGCTGTTTCTTCCATATGCCGGTAATGGGCTGAAAACGCCTGTTTTGGGACTCTGCAGAGAAAGTGTTTGCAGACTGCTGAATCCACACACGGGTTTAACTCTGGAAGTTGAGTGCACACATTGACAACCGTTCTGTTAGATAGATGCGTTTTGGATTTAGAAGCAGATATTTCCCTGGGCTTACTGCTGTTTCTTCCATATGCCAGTAATGGGCTGAAAACGCCTGTTTTGGGACTCTGCAGAGAAAGTGTTTGCAGACTGCTGAATCCACACACGGGTTTAACTCTGGAAGTTGAGTGCACACATTGACAACCGTTCTGTTAGATAGCTGCGTTTTGGATTTAGAAGCAGATATTTCCCTGGGCTTACTGCTGTTTCTTCCATATGCCGGTAATGGGCTGAAAACGCCTGTTTTGGGACTCTGCAGAGAAAGTGTTTGCAGACTGCTGAATCCACACACGGGTTTAACTCTGGAAGTTGAGTGCACACATTGACAACCGTTCTGTTAGATAGCTGCGTTTTGGATTTAGAAGCAGATATTTCCCTGGGCTTACTGCTGTTTCTTCCATATGCCGGTAATGGGCTGAAAACGCCTGTTTTGGGACTCTGCAGAGAAAGTGTTTGCAGACTGCTGAATCCACACACGGGTTTAACTCTGGAAGTTGAGTGCACACATTGACAACCGTTCTGTTAGATAGCTGCGTTTTGGATTTAGAAGCAGATATTTCCCTGTGCTTACTGCTGTTTCTTCCATATGCCGGTAATGGGCTGAAAACGCCTGTTTTGGGACTCTGCAGAGAAAGTGTTTGCAGACTGCTGAATCCACACACCGGTTTAACTCTGGAAGTTGAGTGCACACATTGACAACCGTTCTGTTAGATAGCTGCGTTTTGGATTTAGAAGCAGATATTTCCCTGTGCTTACTGCTGTTTCTTCCGTATGCCGGTAATGGGCTGAAAACGCCTGTTTTGGGACTCTGCAGAGAAAGTGTTTGCAGACTGCTGAATCCACACACGGGTTTAACTCTGCAAGTTGAGTGCACACATTGACAACCGTTCTTTTAGATAGCTGCGTTTTGGATTTAGAAGCAGATATTTCCCTGGGCTTACTGCTGTTTCTTCCATATGCCGGTAATGGGCTGAAAACGCCTGTTTTGGGACTCTGCAGAGAAAGTGTTTGCAGACTGCTGAATCCACACACGGGTTTAACTCTGGAAGTTGAGTGCACACATTGACAACCGTTCTGTTAGATAGCTGCGTTTTGGATTTAGAAGCAGATATTTCCCTGTGCTTACTGCTGTTTCTTCCATATGCCGGTAAAGGGCTGAAAACGCCTGTTTTGGGACTCTGCAGAGAAAGTGTTTGCAGACTGCTGAATCCACACACGGGTTTAACTCTGGAAGTTGAGTGCACACATTGACAACCGTTCTGTTAGATAGCTGCGTTTTGGATTTAGAAGCAGATATTTCCCTGTGCTTACTGCTGTTTCTTCCATATGCCGGTAATGGGCTGAAAACGCCTGTTTTGGGACTCTGCAGAGAAAGTGTTTGCAGACTGCTGAATCCACACACGGGTTTAACTCTGGAAGTTGAGTGCACACATTGACAACCGTTCTGTTAGATAGCTGCGTTTTGGATTTAGAAGCAGATATTTCCCTGTGCTTACTGCTGTTTCTTCCATATGCCGGTAATGGGCTGAAAACGCCTGTTTTGGGACTCTGCAGAGAAAGTGTTTGCAGACTGCTGAATCCACACACGGGTTTAACTCTGGAAGTTGAGTGCACACATTGACAACCGTTCTGTTAGATAGCTGCGTTTTGGATTTAGAAGCAGATATTTCCCTGTGCTTACTGCTGTTTCTTCCATATGCCGGTAATGGGCTGAAAACGCCTGTTTTGGGGCTCTGCAGAGAAAGTGTTTGCAGACTGCTGAATCCACACACTGGTTCAACTCTGGAAGTTGAGTGCACACATTGACAACCGTTCTGTTAGATAGCTGCGTTTTGGATTTAGAAGCAGATATTTCCCTCTGCTTACTGCTGTTTCTTCCATATGCCGGTAATGGGCTGAAAACGCCTGTTTTGGGACTCTGCAGAGAAAGTGTTTGCAGACTGCTGAATGCACACACGGGTTTAACTCTGGAAGTTGAGTGCACACATTGACAACCGTTCTGTTAGATAGCTGCCTTTTGGATTTAGAAGCAGATATTTCCCTGTGCTTATTGCTGTTTCTTCCATATGCCGGTAATGGGCTGAAAACGCCTGTTTTGGGACTCTGCAGAGAAAGTGTTTGCAGACTGCTGAATCCACACACGGGTTTAACTCTGGAAGTTGAGTGCACACATTGACAACCGTTCTGTTAGATAGCTGCGTTTTGGATTTAGAAGCAGATATTTCCCTGTGCTTACTGCTGTTTCTTCCATATGCCGGTAATGGGCTGAAAACGCCTGTTTTGGGGCTCTGCAGAGAAAGTGTTTGCAGACTGCTGAATCCACACACGGGTTTAACTCTGGAAGTTGAGTGCACACATTGACAACCGTTCTGTTAGATAGCTGCGTTTTGGATTTAGAAGCAGATATTTCCCTGTGCTTACTGCTGTTTCTTCCATATGCCGGTAATGGGCTGAAAACGCCTGTTTTGGGACTCTGCAGAGAAAGTGTTTGCAGACTGCTGAATCCACACACGGGTTTAACTCTGGAAGTTGAGTGCACACATTGACAACCGTTCTGTTAGATAGCTGCGTTTTGGATTTAGAAGCAGATATTTCCCTGTGCTTACTGCTGTTTCTTCCATATGCCGGTAATGGGCTGAAAACGCCTGTTTTGGGACTCTGCAGAGAAAGTGTTTGCAGACTGCTGAATCCACACACGGGTTTAACTCTGGAAGTTGAGTGCACACATTGACAACCGTTCTGTTAGATAGCTGCGTTTTGGATTTAGAAGCAGATATTTCCCTGTGCTTACTGCTGTTTCTTCCATATGCCGGAAATGGGCTGAAAACGCCTGTTTTGGGACTCTGCAGAGAAAGTGTTTGCAGACTGCTGAATCCACACACGGGTTTAACTCTGGAAGTTGAGTGCACACATTGACAACCGTTCTGTTAGATAGCTGCGTTTTGGATTTAGAAGCAGATATTTCCCTGTGCTTACTGCTGTTTCTTCCATATGCCGGTAATGGGCTGAAAACGCCTGTTTTGGGACTCTGCAGAGAAAGTGTTTGCAGACTGCTGAATCCACACACGGGTTTAACTCTGGAAGTTGAGTGCACACATTGACAACCGTTCTGTTAGATAGCTGCGTTTTGGATTTAGAAGCAGATATTTCCCTGTGCTTACTGCTGTTTCTTCCATATGCCGGTAATGGGCTGAAAACGCCTGTTTTGGGACTCTGCAGAGAAAGTGTTTGCAGACTGCTGAATCCACACACGGGTTTAACTCTGGAAGTTGAGTGCACACATTGACAACCGTTCTGTTAGATAGCTGCGTTTTGGATTTAGAAGCAGATATTTCCCTGTGCTTACTGCTGTTTCTTCCATATGCCGGTAATGGGCTGAAAACGCCTGTTTTGGGGCTCTGCAGAGAAAGTGTTTGCAGACTGCTGAATCCACACACGGGTTTAACTCTGGAAGTTGAGTGCACACATTGACAACCGTTCTGTTAGATAGCTGCCTTTTGGATTTAGAAGCAGATATTTCCCTCTGTTTACTGCTGTTTCTTCCATATGCCGGTAATGGGCTGAAAACGCCTGTTTTGGGACTCTGCAGAGAAAGTGTTTGCAGACTGCTGAATCCACACACGGGTTTAACTCTGGAAGTTGAGTGCACACATTGACAACCGTTCTGTTAGATAGCTGCGTTTTGGATTTAGAAGCAGATATTTCCCTGGGCTTACTGCTGTTTCTTCCATATGCCAGTAATGGGCTGAAAACGCCTGTTTTGGGACTCTGCAGAGAAAGTGTTTGCAGACTGCTGAATACACACACCGGTTTAACTCTGGAAGTTGAGTGCACACATTGACAACCGTTCTGTTAGATAGCTGCGTTTTGGATTTAGAAGCAGATATTTCCCTGGGCTTACTGCTGTTTCTTCCATATGCCGGTAATGGGCTGAAAACGCCTGTTTTGGGACTCTGCAGAGAAAGTGTTTGCAGACTGCTGAATCCACACACGGGTTTAACTCTGGAAGTTGAGTGCACACATTGACAACCGTTCTGTTAGATAGCTGCGTTTTGGATTTAGAAGCAGATATTTCCCTGGGCTTACTGCTGTTTCTTCCATATGCCGGTAATGGGCTGAAAACGCCTGTTTTGGGACTCTGCAGAGAAAGTGTTTGCAGACTGCTGAATCCACACACGGGTTTAACTCTGGAAGTTGAGTGCACACATTGACAACCGTTCTGTTAGATAGCTGCGTTTTGGATTTAGAAGCAGATATTTCCCTGTGCTTACTGCTGTTTCTTCCATATGCCGGTAATGGGCTGAAAACGCCTGTTTTGGGACTCTGCAGAGAAAGTGTTTGCAGACTGCTGAATCCACACACGGGTTTAACTCTGGAAGTTGAGTGCACACATTGACAACCGTTCTGTTAGATAGCTGCGTTTTGGATTTAGAAGCAGATATTTCCCTGTGCTTACTGCTGTTTCTTCCATATGCCGGTAATGGGCTGAAAACGCCTGTTTTGGGACTCTGCAGAGAAAGTGTTTGCAGACTGCTGAATCCACACACCGGTTTAACTCTGGAAGTTGAGTGCACACATTGACAACTGTTCTGTTAGATAGCTGCGTTTTGGATTTAGAAGCAGATATTTCCCTGTGCTTACTGCTGTTTCTTCCATATGCCGGTAATGGGCTGAAAACGCCTGTTTTGGGACTCTGCAGAGAAAGTGTTTGCAGACTGCTGAATCCACACACGGGTTTAACTCTGGAAGTTGAGTGCACACATTGACAACCGTTCTGTTAGATAGCTGCGTTTTGGATTTAGAAGCAGATATTTCCCTGTGCTTACTGCTGTTTCTTCCATATGCCGGTAATGGGCTGAAAACGCCTGTTTTGGGACTCTGCAGAGAAAGTGTTTGCAGACTGCTGAATCCACACACGGGTTTAACTCTGGAAGTTGAGTGCACACATTGACAACCGTTCTGTTAGATAGCTGCGTTTTGGATTTAGAAGCAGATATTTCCCTCTGCTTACTGCTGTTTCTTCCATATGCCGGTAATGGGCTGAAAACGCCTGTTTTGGGACTCTGCAGAGAAAGTGTTTGCAGACTGCTGAATCCACACACGGGTTTAACTCTGGAAGTTGAGTGCACACATTGACAACCGTTCTGTTAGATAGCTGCGTTTTGGATTTAGAAGCAGATATTTCCCTGTGCTTACTGCTGTTTCTTCCATATGCCGGAAATGGGCTGAAAACGCCTGTTTTGGGACTCTGCAGAGAAAGTGTTTGCAGACTGCTGAATCCACACACGGGTTTAACTCTGGAAGTTGAGTGCACACATTGACAACCGTTCTGTTAGATAGCTGCGTTTTGGATTTAGAAGCAGATATTTCCCTGTGCTTACTGCTGTTTCTTCCATATGCCGGTAATGGGCTGAAAACGCCTGTTTTGGGGCTCTGCAGAGAAAGTGTTTGCAGACTGCTGAATCCACACACGGGTTTAACTCTGGAAGTTGAGTGCACACATTGACAACCGTTCTGTTAGATAGCTGCCTTTTGGATTTAGAAGCAGATATTTCCCTCTGTTTACTGCTGTTTCTTCCATATGCCGGTAATGGGCTGAAAACGCCTGTTTTGGGACTCTGCAGAGAAAGTGTTTGCAGACTGCTGAATCCACACACGGGTTTAACTCTGGAAGTTGAGTGCACACATTGACAACCGTTCTGTTAGATAGCTGCGTTTTGGATTTAGAAGCAGATATTTCCCTGGGCTTACTGCTGTTTCTTCCATATGCCGGTAATGGGCTGAAAACGCCTGTTTTGGGACTCTGCAGAGAAAGTGTTTGCAGACTGCTGAATCCACACACGGGTTTAACTCTGGAAGTTGAGTGCACACATTGACAACCGTTCTGTTAGATAGCTGCGTTTTGGATTTAGAAGCAGATATTTCCCTGTGCTTACTGCTGTTTCTTCCATATGCCGGTAATGGGCTGAAAACGCCTGTTTTGGGACTCTGCAGAGAAAGTGTTTGCAGACTGCTGAATCCACACACGGGTTTAACTCTGGAAGTTGAGTGCACACATTGACAACCGTTCTGTTAGATAGCTGCGTTTTGGATTTAGAAGCAGATATTTCCCTGTGCTTACTGCTGTTTCTTCCATATGCCGGTAATGGGCTGAAAACGCCTGTTTTGGGACTCTGCAGAGAAAGTGTTTGCAGACTGCTGAATCCACACACCGGTTTAACTCTGGAAGTTGAGTGCACACATTGACAACTGTTCTGTTAGATAGCTGCGTTTTGGATTTAGAAGCAGATATTTCCCTGTGCTTACTGCTGTTTCTTCCATATGCCGGTAATGGGCTGAAAACGCCTGTTTTGGGACTCTGCAGAGAAAGTGTTTGCAGACTGCTGAATCCACACACGGGTTTAACTCTGGAAGTTGAGTGCACACATTGACAACCGTTCTGTTAGATAGCTGCGTTTTGGATTTAGAAGCAGATATTTCCCTGTGCTTACTGCTGTTTCTTCCATATGCCGGTAATGGGCTGAAAACGCCTGTTTTGGGACTCTGCAGAGAAAGTGTTTGCAGACTGCTGAATCCACACACGGGTTTAACTCTGGAAGTTGAGTGCACACATTGACAACCGTTCTGTTAGATAGCTGCGTTTTGGATTTAGAAGCAGATATTTCCCTCTGCTTACTGCTGTTTCTTCCATATGCCAGTAATGGGCTGAAAACGCCTGTTTTGGGACTCTGCAGAGAAAGTGTTTGCAGACTGCTGAATCCACACACGGGTTTAACTCTGGAAGTTGAGTGCACACATTGACAACCGTTCTGTTAGATAGCTGCGTTTTGGATTTAGAAGCAGATATTTCCCTGTGCTTACTGCTGTTTCTTCCATATGCCGGAAATGGGCTGAAAACGACTGTTTTGGGACTCTGCAGAGAAAGTGTTTGCAGACTGCTGAATCCACACACGGGTTTAACTCTGGAAGTTGAGTGCACACATTGACAACCGTTCTGTTAGATAGCTGCGTTTTGGATTTAGAAGCAGATATTTCCCTGTGCTTACTGCTGTTTCTTCCATATGCCGGTAATGGGCTGAAAACGCCTGTTTTGGGGCTCTGCAGAGAAAGTGTTTGCAGACTGCTGAATCCACACACGGGTTTAACTCTGGAAGTTGAGTGCACACATTGACAACCGTTCTGTTAGATAGCTGCCTTTTGGATTTAGAAGCAGATATTTCCCTCTGTTTACTGCTGTTTCTTCCATATGCCGGTAATGGGCTGAAAACGCCTGTTTTGGGACTCTGCAGAGAAAGTGTTTGCAGACTGCTGAATCCACACACGGGTTTAACTCTGGAAGTTGAGTGCACACATTGACAACCGTTCTGTTAGATAGCTGCGTTTTGGATTTAGAAGCAGATATTTCCCTGGGCTTACTGCTGTTTCTTCCATATGCCGGTAATGGGCTGAAAACGCCTGTTTTGGGACTCTGCAGAGAAAGTGTTTGCAGACTGCTGAATCCACACACGGGTTTAACTCTGGAAGTTGAGTGCACACATTGACAACCGTTTTGTTAGATAGCTGCGTTTTGGATTTAGAAGCAGATATTTCCCTGTGCTTACTGCTGTTTCTTCCATATGCCGGTAATGGGCTGAAAACGCCTGTTTTGGGACTCTGCAGAGAAAGTGTTTGCAGACTGCTGAATCCACACACGGGTTTAACTCTGGAAGTTGAGTGCACACATTGACAACCGTTCTGTTAGATAGCTGCGTTTTGGATTTAGAAGCAGATATTTCCCTGTGCTTACTGCTGTTTCTTCCATATGCCGGTAATGGGCTGAAAACGCCTGTTTTGGGACTCTGCAGAGAAAGTGTTTGCAGACTGCTGAATCCACACACCGGTTTAACTCTGGAAGTTGAGTGCACACATTGACAACCGTTCTGTTAGATAGCTGCGTTTTGGATTTAAAAGCAGATATTTCCCTGTACTTACTGCTGTTTCTTCCATATGCCGGTAATGGGCTGAAAACGCCTGTTTTGGGACTCTGCAGAGAAAGTGTTTGCAGACTGCTGAATCCACACACGGGTTTAACTCTGGAAGTTCAGTGCACACATTGACAACCGTTCTGTTAGATAGCTGCGTTTTGGATTTAGAAGCAGATATTTCCCTGGGCTTACTGCTGTTTCTTCCATATGCCAGTAATGGGCTGAAAACGCCTGTTTTGGGACTCTGCAGAGAAAGTGTTTGCAGACTGCTGAATACACACACGGGTTTAACTCTGGAAGTTGAGTGCACACATTGACAACCGTTCTGTTAGATAGCTGCGTTTTGGATTTAGAAGCAGATATTTCCCTGTGCTTACTGCTGTTTCTTCCATATGCCGGTAATGGGCTGAAAACGCCTGTTTTGGGACTCTGCAGAGAAAGTGTTTGCAGACTGCTGAATCCACACACGGGTTTAACTCTGGAAGTTGAGTGCACACATTGACAACCGTTCTGTTAGATAGCTGCGTTTTGGATTTAGAAGCAGATATTTCCCTGGGCTTACTGCTGTTTCTTCCATATGCCGGTAATGGGCTGAAAACGCCTGTTTTGGGACTCTGCAGAGAAAGTGTTTGCAGACTGCTGAATCCACACACGGGTTTAACTCTGGAAGTTGAGTGCACACATTGACAACCGTTCTGTTAGATAGCTGCGTTTTGGATTTAGAAGCAGATATTTCCCTGTGCTTACTGCTGTTTCTTCCATATGCCGGTAATGGGCTGAAAACGCCTGTTTTGGGACTCTGCAGAGAAAGTGTTTGCAGACTGCTGAATCCACACACGGGTTTAACTCTGGAAGTTGAGTGCACACATTGACAACCGTTCTGTTAGATAGCTGCGTTTTGGATTTAGAAGCAGATATTTCCCTGTGCTTACTGCTGTTTCTTCCATATGCCGGTAATGGGCTGAAAACGCCTGTTTTGGGACTCTGCAGAGAAAGTGTTTGCAGACTGCTGAATCCACACACCGGTTTAACTCTGGAAGTTGAGTGCACACATTGACAACCGTTCTGTTAGATAGCTGCGTTTTGGATTTAGAAGCAGATATTTCCCTGTGCTTACTGCTGTTTCTTCCATATGCCGGTAATGGGCTGAAAACGCCTGTTTTGGGACTCTGCAGAGAAAGTGTTTGCAGACTGCTGAATCCACACACGGGTTTAACTCTGGAAGTTGAGTGCACACATTGACAACCGTTCTGTTAGATAGCTGCGTTTTGGATTTAGAAGCAGATATTTCCCTGGGCTTACTGCTGTTTCTTCCATATGCCGGTAATGGGCTGAAAACGCCTGTTTTGGGACTCTGCAGAGAAAGTGTTTGCAGACTGCTGAATCCACACACGGGTTTAACTCTGGAAGTTGAGTGCACACATTGACAACCGTTCTGTTAGATAGCTGCGTTTTGGATTTAGAAGCAGATATTTCCCTGTGCTTACTGCTGTTTCTTCCATATGCCGGTAATGGGCTGAAAACGCCTGTTTTGGGACTCTGCAGAGAAAGTGTTTGCAGACTGCTGAATCCACACACGGGTTTAACTCTGGAAGTTGAGTGCACACATTGACAACCGTTCTGTTAGATAGCTGCGTTTTGGATTTAGAAGCAGATATTTCCCTGTGCTTACTGCTGTTTCTTCCATATGCCGGTAATGGGCTGAAAACGCCTGTTTTGGGACTCTGCAGAGAAAGTGTTTGCAGACTGCTGAATCCACACACGGGTTTAACTCTGGAAGTTGAGTGCACACATTGACAACCGTTCTGTTAGATAGCTGCGTTTTGGATTTAGAAGCAGATATTTCCCTGTGCTTACTGCTGTTTCTTCCATATGCCGGTAATGGGCTGAAAACGCCTGTTTTGGGACTCTGCAGAGAAAGTGTTTGCAGACTGCTGAATCCACACACGGGTTTAACTCTGGAAGTTGAGTGCACACATTGACAACCGTTCTGTTAGATAGCTGCGTTTTGGATTTAGAAGCAGATATTTCCCTGTGCTTACTGCTGTTTCTTCCATATGCCGGTAATGGGCTGAAAACGCCTGTTTTGGGACTCTGCAGAGAAAGTGTTTGCAGACTGCTGAATCCACACACGGGTTTAACTCTGGAAGTTGAGTGCACACATTGACAACCGTTCTGTTAGATAGCTGCGTTTTGGATTTAGAAGCAGATATTTCCCTGGGCTTACTGCTGTTTCTTCCATATGCCGGTAATGGGCTGAAAACGCCTGTTTTGGGACTCTGCAGAGAAAGTGTTTGCAGACTGCTGAATCCACACACGGGTTTAACTCTGGAAGTTGAGTGCACACATTGACAACCGTTCTGTTAGATAGCTGCGTTTTGGATTTAGAAGCAGATATTTCCCTGTGCTTACTGCTGTTTCTTCCATATGCCGGTAATGGGCTGAAAACGCCTGTTTTGGGGCTCTGCAGAGAAAGTGTTTGCAGACTGCTGAATCCACACACGGGTTTAACTCTGGAAGTTGAGTGCACACATTGACAACCGTTTTGTTAGATAGCTGCCTTTTGGATTTAGAAGCAGATATTTCCCTCTGTTTACTGCTGTTTCTTCCATATGCCGGTAATGGGCTGAAAACGCCTGTTTTGGGACTCTGCAGAGAAAGTGTTTGCAGACTGCTGAATCCACACACGGGTTTAACTCTGGAAGTTGAGTGCACACATTGACAACCGTTCTGTTAGATAGCTGCGTTTTGGATTTAGAAGCAGATATTTCCCTGGGCTTACTGCTGTTTCTTCCATATGCCAGTAATGGGCTGAAAACGCCTGTTTTGGGACTCTGCAGAGAAAGTGTTTGCAGACTGCTGAATACACACACGGGTTTAACTCTGGAAGTTGAGTGCACACATTGACAACCGTTCTGTTAGATAGCTGCGTTTTGGATTTAGAAGCAGATATTTCCCTGTGCTTACTGCTGTTTCTTCCATATGCCGGTAATGGGCTGAAAACGCCTGTTTTGGGACTCTGCAGAGAAAGTGTTTGCAGACTGCTGAATCCACACACGGGTTTAACTCTGGAAGTTGAGTGCACACATTGACAACCGTTCTGTTAGATAGCTGCGTTTTGGATTTAGAAGCAGATATTTCCCTGGGCTTACTGCTGTTTCTTCCATATGCCGGTAATGGGCTGAAAACGCCTGTTTTGGGACTCTGCAGAGAAAGTGTTTGCAGACTGCTGAATCCACACACGGGTTTAACTCTGGAAGTTGAGTGCACACATTGACAACCGTTCTGTTAGATAGCTGCGTTTTGGATTTAGAAGCAGATATTTCCCTGTGCTTACTGCTGTTTCTTCCTTATGCCGGTAATGGGCTGAAAACGCCTGTTTTGGGACTCTGCAGAGAAAGTGTTTGCAGACTGCTGAATCCACACACGGGTTTAACTCTGGAAGTTGAGTGCACACATTGACAACCGTTCTGTTAGATAGCTGCGTTTTGGATTTAGAAGCAGATATTTCCCTGTGCTTACTGCTGTTTCTTCCATATGCCGGTAATGGGCTGAAAACGCCTGTTTTGGGACTCTGCAGAGAAAGTGTTTGCAGACTGCTGAATCCACACACCGGTTTAACTCTGGAAGTTGAGTGCACACATTGACAACTGTTCTGTTAGATAGCTGCGTTTTGGATTTAGAAGCAGATATTTCCCTGTGCTTACTGCTGTTTCTTCCATATGCCGGTAATGGGCTGAAAACGCCTGTTTTGGGACTCTGCAGAGAAAGTGTTTGCAGACTGCTGAATCCACACACGGGTTTAACTCTGGAAGTTGAGTGCACACATTGACAACCGTTCTGTTAGATAGCTGCGTTTTGGATTTAGAAGCAGATATTTCCCTGTGCTTACTGCTGTTTCTTCCATATGCCGGTAATGGGCTGAAAACGCCTGTTTTGGGACTCTGCAGAGAAAGTGTTTGCAGACTGCTGAATCCACACACGGGTTTAACTCTGGAAGTTGAGTGCACACATTGACAACCGTTCTGTTAGATAGCTGCGTTTTGGATTTAGAAGCAGATATTTCCCTGTGCTTACTGCTGTTTCTTCCATATGCCGGTAATGGGCTGAAAACGCCTGTTTTGGGACTCTGCAGAGAAAGTGTTTGCAGACTGCTGAATCCACACACGGGTTTAACTCTGGAAGTTGAGTGCACACATTGACAACCGTTCTGTTAGATAGCTGCGTTTTGGATTTAGAAGCAGATATTTCCCTGGGCTTACTGCTGTTTCTTCCATATGCCGGTAATGGGCTGAAAACGCCTGTTTTGGGACTCTGCAGAGAAAGTGTTTGCAGACTGCTGAATCCACACACGGGTTTAACTCTGGAAGTTGAGTGCACACATTGACAACCGTTCTGTTAGATAGCTGCGTTTTGGATTTAGAAGCAGATATTTCCCTGTGCTTACTGCTGTTTCTTCCATATGCCGGTAATGGGCTGAAAACGCCTGTTTTGGGACTCTGCAGAGAAAGTGTTTGCAGACTGCTGAATCCACACACGGGTTTAACTCTGGAAGTTGAGTGCACACATTGACAACCGTTCTGTTAGATAGCTGCGTTTTGGATTTAGAAGCAGATATTTCCCTGTGCTTACTGCTGTTTCTTCCATATGCCGGTAATGGGCTGAAAACGCCTGTTTTGGGACTCTGCAGAGAAAGTGTTTGCAGACTGCTGAATCCACACACCGGTTTAACTCTGGAAGTTGAGTGCACACATTGACAACTGTTCTGTTAGATAGCTGCGTTTTGGATTTAGAAGCAGATATTTCCCTGTGCTTACTGCTGTTTCTTCCATATGCCGGTAATGGGCTGAAAACGCCTGTTTTGGGACTCTGCAGAGAAAGTGTTTGCAGACTGCTGAATCCACACACGGGTTTAACTCTGGAAGTTGAGTGCACACATTGACAACCGTTCTGTTAGATAGCTGCGTTTTGGATTTAGAAGCAGATATTTCCCTGGGCTTACTGCTGTTTCTTCCATATGCCAGTAATGGGCTGAAAACGCCTGTTTTGGGACTCTGCAGAGAAAGTGTTTGCAGACTGCTGAATACACACACGGGTTTAACTCTGGAAGTTGAGTGCACACATTGACAACCGTTCTGTTAGATAGCTGCGTTTTGGATTTAGAAGCAGATATTTCCCTGTGCTTACTGCTGTTTCTTCCATATGCCGGTAATGGGCTGAAAACGCCTGTTTTGGGACTCTGCAGAGAAAGTGTTTGCAGACTGCTGAATCCACACACGGGTTTAACTCTGGAAGTTGAGTGCACACATTGACAACCGTTCTGTTAGATAGCTGCGTTTTGGATTTAGAAGCAGATATTTCCCTGGGCTTACTGCTGTTTCTTCCATATGCCGGTAATGGGCTGAAAACGCCTGTTTTGGGACTCTGCAGAGAAAGTGTTTGCAGTCTGCTGAATCCACACACGGGTTTAACTCTGGAAGTTGAGTGCACACATTGACAACCGTTCTGTTAGATAGCTGCGTTTTGGATTTAGAAGCAGATATTTCCCTGTGCTTACTGCTGTTTCTTCCATATGCCGGTAATGGGCTGAAAACGCCTGTTTTGGGACTCTGCAGAGAAAGTGTTTGCAGACTGCTGAATCCACACACAGGTTTAACTCTGGAAGTTGAGTGCACACATTGACAACCGTTCTGTTAGATAGCTGCGTTTTGGATTTAGAAGCAGATATTTCCCTGTGCTTACTGCTGTTTCTTCCATATGCCGGTAATGGGCTGAAAACGCCTGTTTTGGGACTCTGCAGAGAAAGTGTTTGCAGACTGCTGAATCCACACACCGGTTTAACTCTGGAAGTTGAGTGCACACATTGACAACCGTTCTGTTAGATAGCTGCGTTTTGGATTTAGAAGCAGATATTTCCCTGTGCTTACTGCTGTTTCTTCCATATGCCGGTAATGGGCTGAAAACGCCTGTTTTGGGACTCTGCAGAGAAAGTGTTTGCAGACTGCTGAATCCACACACGGGTTTAACTCTGGAAGTTGAGTGCACACATTGACAACCGTTCTGTTAGATAGCTGCGTTTTGGATTTAGAAGCAGATATTTCCCTGTGCTTACTGCTGTTTCTTCCATATGCCGGTAATGGGCTGAAAACGCCTGTTTTGGGACTCTGCAGAGAAAGTGTTTGCAGACTGCTGAATCCACACACGGGTTTAACTCTGGAAGTTGAGTGCACACATTGACAACCGTTCTGTTAGATAGCTGCGTTTTGGATTTAGAAGCAGATATTTCCCTGTGCTTACTGCTGTTTCTTCCATATGCCGGTAATGGGCTGAAAACGCCTGTTTTGGGACTCTGCAGAGAAAGTGTTTGCAGACTGCTGAATCCACACACGGGTTTAACTCTGGAAGTTGAGTGCACACATTGACAACCGTTCTGTTAGATAGCTGCGTTTTGGATTTAGAAGCAGATATTTCCCTGTGCTTACTGCTGTTTCTTCCATATGCCGGTAATGGGCTGAAAACGCCTGTTTTGGGACTCTGCAGAGAAAGTGTTTGCAGACTGCTGAATCCACACACGGGTTTAACTCTGGAAGTTGAGTGCACACATTGACAACCGTTCTGTTAGATAGCTGCGTTTTGGATTTAGAAGCAGATATTTCCCTGTGCTTACTGCTGTTTCTTCCATATGCCGGTAATGGGCTGAAAACGCCTGTTTTGGGACTCTGCAGAGAAAGTGTTTGCAGACTGCTGAATCCACACACCGGTTTAACTCTGGAAGTTGAGTGCACACATTGACAACCGTTCTGTTAGATAGCTGCGTTTTGGATTTAGAAGCAGATATTTCCCTCTGCTTACTGCTGTTTCTTCCATATGCCGGTAATGGGCTGAAAACGCCTGTTTTGGGGCTCTGCAGAGAAAGTGTTTGCAGACTGCTGAATCCACACACGGGTTCAACTCTGGAAGTTGAGTGCACACATTGACAACCGTTCTGTTAGATAGCTGCGTTTTGGATTTAGAAGCAGATATTTCCCTCTGCTTACTGCTGTTTCTTCCATATGCCGGTAATGGGCTGAAAACGCCTGTTTTGGGACTCTGCAGAGAAAGTGTTTGCAGACTGCTGAATCCACACACGGGTTTAACTCTGGAAGTTGAGTGCACACATTGACAACCGTTCTGTTAGATAGCTGCGTTTTGGATTTAGAAGCAGATATTTCCCTGTGCTTACTGCTGTTTCTTCCATATGCCGGTAATGGGCTGAAAACGCCTGTTTTGGGACTCTGCAGAGAAAGTGTTTGCAGACTGCTGAATCCACACACGGGTTTAACTCTGGAAGTTGAGTGCACACATTGACAACCGTTCTGTTAGATAGCTGCGTTTTGGATTTAGAAGCAGATATTTCCCTGTGCTTACTGCTGTTTCTTCCATATGCCGGTAATGGGCTGAAAACGCCTGTTTTGGGACTCTGCAGAGAAAGTGTTTGCAGACTGCTGAATCCACACACGGGTTTAACTCTGGAAGTTGAGTGCACACATTGACAACCGTTCTGTTAGATAGCTGCGTTTTGGATTTAGAAGCAGATATTTCCCTGTGCTTACTGCTGTTTCTTCCATATGCCGGTAATGGGCTGAAAACGCCTGTTTTGGGACTCTGCAGAGAAAGTGTTTGCAGACTGCTGAATCCACACACGGGTTTAACTCTGGAAGTTGAGTGCACACATTGACAACCGTTCTGTTAGATAGCTGCGTTTTGGATTTAGAAGCAGATATTTCCCTGTGCTTACTGCTGTTTCTTCCATATGCCGGTAATGGGCTGAAAACGCCTGTTTTGGGACTCTGCAGAGAAAGTGTTTGCAGACTGCTGAATCCACACACGGGTTTAACTCTGGAAGTTGAGTGCACACATTGACAACCGTTCTGTTAGATAGCTGCGTTTTGGATTTAGAAGCAGATATTTCCCTGTGCTTACTGCTGTTTCTTCCATATGCCGGTAATGGGCTGAAAACGCCTGTTTTGGGACTCTGCAGAGAAAGTGTTTGCAGACTGCTGAATCCACACACGGGTTTAACTCTGGAAGTTGAGTGCACACATTGACAACCGTTCTGTTAGATAGCTGCGTTTTGGATTTAGAAGCAGATATTTCCCTGTGCTTACTGCTGTTTCTTCCATATGCCGGTAATGGGCTGAAAACGCCTGTTTTGGGACTCTGCAGAGAAAGTGTTTGCAGACTGCTGAATCCACACACGGGTTTAACTCTGGAAGTTGAGTGCACACATTGACAACCGTTCTGTTAGATAGCTGCGTTTTGGATTTAGAAGCAGATATTTCCCTGTGCTTACTGCTGTTTCTTCCATATGCCGGTAATGGGCTGAAAACGCCTGTTTTGGCACTCTGCAGAGAAAGTGTTTGCAGACTGCTGAATCCACACACCGGTTTAACTCTGGAAGTTGAGTGCACACATTGACAACCGTTCTGTTAGATAGCTGCGTTTTGGATTTAGAAGCAGATATTTCCCTGTGCTTACTGCTGTTTCTTCCATATGCCGGTAATGGGCTGAAAACGCCTGTTTTGGGGCTCTGCAGAGAAAGTGTTTGCAGACTGCTGAATCCACACACGGGTTCAACTCTGGAAGTTGAGTGCACACATTGACAACCGTTCTGTTAGATAGCTGCGTTTTGGATTTAGAAGCAGATATTTCCCTCTGCTTACTGCTGTTTCTTCCATATGCCGGTAATGGGCTGAAAACGCCTGTTTTGGGACTCTGCAGAGAAAGTGTTTGCAGACTGCTGAATCCACACACGGGTTTAACTCTGGAAGTTGAGTGCACACATTGACAACCGTTCTGTTAGATAGCTGCGTTTTGGATTTAGAAGCAGATATTTCCCTGTGCTTACTGCTGTTTCTTCCATATGCCGGTAATGGGCTGAAAACGCCTGTTTTGGGACTCTGCAGAGAAAGTGTTTGCAGACTGCTGAATCCACACACGGGTTTAACTCTGGAAGTTGAGTGCACACATTGACAACCGTTCTGTTAGATAGCTGCGTTTTGGATTTAGAAGCAGATATTTCCCTGTGCTTACTGCTGTTTCTTCCATATGCCGGTAATGGGCTGAAAAGGCCTGTTTTGGGACTCTGCAGAGAAAGTGTTTGCAGACTGCTGAATCCACACACGGGTTTAACTCTGGAAGTTGAGTGCACACATTGACAACCGTTCTGTTAGATAGCTGCGTTTTGGATTTAGAAGCAGATATTTCCCTGTGCTTACTGCTGTTTCTTCCATATGCCGGTAATGGGCTGAAAACGCCTGTTTTGGGACTCTGCAGAGAAAGTGTTTGCAGACTGCTGAATCCACACAAGGGTTTAACTCTGGAAGTTGAGTGCACACATTGACAACCGTTCTGTTAGATAGCTGCGTTTTGGATTTAGAAGCAGATATTTCCCTGTGCTTACTGCTGTTTCTTCCATATGCCGGTAATGGGCTGAAAACGCCTGTTTTGGGACTCTGCAGAGAAAGTGTTTGCAGACTGCTCAATCCACACACGGGTTTAACTCTGGAAGTTGAGTGCACACATTGACAACCGTTCTGTTAGATAGCTGCGTTTTGGATTTAGAAGCAGATATTTCCCTGTGCTTACTGCTGTTTCTTCCATATGCCGGTAATGGGCTGAAAACGCCTGTTTTGGGGCTCTGCAGAGAAAGTGTTTGCAGACTGCTGAATCCACACACGGGTTTAACTCTGGAAGTTGAGTGCACACATTGACAACCGTTCTGTTAGATAGCTGCGTTTTGGATTTAGAAGCAGATATTTCCCTCTGCTTACTGCTGTTTCTTCCATATGCGGGTAATGGGCTGAAAACGCCTGTTTTGGGACTCTGCAGAGAAAGTGTTTGCAGACTGCTGAATCCACACACGGGTTTAACTCTGGAAGTTGAGTGCACACATTGACAACCGTTCTGTTAGATAGCTGCGTTTTGGATTTAGAAGCAGATATTTCCCTGTGCGTACTGCTGTTTCTTCCATATGCCGGTAATGGGCTGAAAACGCCTGTTTTGGGACTCTGCAGAGAAAGTGTTTGCAGACTGCTGAATCCACACACGGGTTTAACTCTGGAAGTTGAGTGCACACATTGACAACCGTTCTGTTAGATAGCTGCGTTTTGGATTTAGAAGCAGATATTTCCCTGTGCTTACTGCTGTTTCTTCCATATGCCGGTAATGGGCTGAAAACGCCTGTTTTGGGACTCTGCAGAGAAAGTGTTTGCAGACTGCTGAATCCACACACGGGTTTAACTCTGGAAGTTGAGTGCACACATTGACAACCGTTCTGTTAGATAGCTGCGTTTTGGATTTAGAAGCAGATATTTCCCTGTGCTTACTGCTGTTTCTTCCATATGCCGGTAATGGGCTGAAAACGCCTGTTTTGGGACTCTGCAGAGAAAGTGTTTGCAGACTGCTGAATCCACACACGGGTTTAACTCTGGAAGTTGAGTGCACACATTGACAACCGTTCTGTTAGATAGCTGCGTTTTGGATTTAGAAGCAGATATTTCCCTGTGCTTACTGCTGTTTCTTCCATATGCCGGTAATGGGCTGAAAACGCCTGTTTTGGGACTCTGCAGAGAAAGTGTTTGCAGACTGCTGAATCCACACACGGGTTTAACTCTGGAAGTTGAGTGCACACATTGACAACCGTTCTGTTAGATAGCTGCGTTTTGGATTTAGAAGCAGATATTTCCCTGGGCTTACTGCTGTTTCTTCCATATGCCGGTAATGGGCTGAAAACGCCTGTTTTGGGACTCTGCAGAGAAAGTGTTTGCAGACTGCTGAATCCACACACGGGTTTAACTCTGGAAGTTGAGTGCACACATTGACAACCGTTCTGTTAGATAGCTGCGTTTTGGATTTAGAAGCAGATATTTCCCTGTGCTTACTGCTGTTTCTTCCATATGCCGGTAATGGGCTGAAAACGCCTGTTTTGGGACTCTGCAGAGAAAGTGTTTGCAGACTGCTGAATCCACACGCGGGTTTAACTCTGGAAGTTGAGTGCACACATTGACAACCGTTCTGTTAGATAGCTGCGTTTTGGATTTAGAAGCAGATATTTCCCTGTGCTTACTGCTGTTTCTTCCATATGCCGGTAATGGGCTGAAAACGCCTGTTTTGGGACTCTGCAGAGAAAGTGTTTGCAGACTGCTGAATACACACACCGGTTTAACTCTGGAAGTTGAGTGCACACATTGACAACTGTTCTGTTAGATAGCTGCGTTTTGGATTTAGAAGCAGATATTTCCCTGTGCTTACTGCTGTTTCTTCCATATGCCGGTAATGGGCTGAAAACGCCTGTTTTGGGACTCTGCAGAGAAAGTGTTTGCAGACTGCTGAATCCACACACGGGTTTAACTCTGGAAGTTGAGTGCACACATTGACAACCGTTCTGTTAGATAGCTGCGTTTTGGATTTAGAAGCAGATATTTCCCTGTGCTTACTGCTGTTTCTTCCATATGCCGGTAATGGGCTGAAAACGCCTGTTTTGGGACTCTGCAGAGAAAGTGTTTGCAGACTGCTGAATCCACACACGGGTTTAACTCTGGAAGTTGAGTGCACACATTGACAACCGTTCTGTTAGATAGCTGCGTTTTGGATTTAGAAGCAGATATTTCCCTGTGCTTACTGCTGTTTCTTCCATATGCCGGTAATGGGCTGAAAACGCCTGTTTTGGGGCTCTGCAGAGAAAGTGTTTGCAGACTGCTGAATCCACACACGGGTTTAACTCTGGAAGTTAAGTGCACACATTGACAACCGTTCTGTTAGATAGCTGCGTTTTGGATTTAGAAGCAGATATTTCCCTCTGTTTACTGCTGTTTCTTCCATATGCCGGTAATGGGCTGAAAACGCCTGTTTTGGGACTCTGCAGAGAAAGTGTTTGCAGACTGCTGAATCCACACACGGGTTTAACTCTGGAAGTTGAGTGCACACATTGACAACCGTTCTGTTAGATAGCTGCGTTTTGGATTTAGAAGCAGATATTTCCCTGTGCTTACTGCTGTTTCTTCCATATGCCGGTAATGGGCTGAAAACGCCTGTTTTGGGACTCTGCAGAGAAAGTGTTTGCAGACTGCTGAATCCACACACGGGTTTAACTCTGGAAGTTGAGTGCACACATTGACAACCGTTCTGTTAGATAGCTGCGTTTTGGATTTAGAAGCAGATATTTCCCTGTGCTTACTGCTGTTTCTTCCATATGCCGGTAATGGGCTGAAAACGCCTGTTTTGGGACTCTACAGAGAAAGTGTTTGCAGACTGCTGAATCCACACACCGGTTTAACTCTGGAAGTTGAGTGCACACATTGACAACCGTTCTGTTAGATAGCTGCGTTTTGGATTTAGAAGCAGATATTTCCCTGTGCTTACTGCTGTTTCTTCCATATGCCGGTAATGGGCTGAAAACGCCTGTTTTGGGACTCTGCAGAGAAAGTGTTTGCAGACTGCTGAATCCACACACGGGTTTAACTCTGGAAGTTGAGTGCACACATTGACAACCGTTCTGTTAGATAGCTGCGTTTTGGATTTAGAAGCAGATATTTCCCTGGGCTTACTGCTGTTTCTTCCATATGCCAGTAATGGGCTGAAAACGCCTGTTTTGGGACTCTGCAGAGAAAGTGTTTGCAGACTGCTGAATACACACACGGGTTTAACTCTGGAAGTTGAGTGAACACATTGACAACCGTTCTGTTAGATAGCTGCGTTTTGGATTTAGAAGCAGATATTTCCCTGTGCTTACTGCTGTTTCTTCCATATGCCGGTAATGGGCTGAAAACGCCTGTTTTGGGACTCTGCAGAGAAAGTGTTTGCAGACTGCTGAATCCACACACGGGTTTAACTCTGGAAGTTGAGTGCACACATTGACAACCGTTCTGTTAGATAGCTGCCTTTTGGATTTAGAAGCAGATATTTCCCTCTGTTTACTGCTGTTTCTTCCATATGCCGGTAATGGGCTGAAAACGCCTGTTTTGGGACTCTGCAGAGAAAGTGTTTGCAGACTGCTGAATCCACACACGGGTTTAACTCTGGAAGTTGAGTGCACACATTGACAACCGTTCTGTTAGATAGCTGCGTTTTGGATTTAGAAGCAGATATTTCCCTGGGCTTACTGCTGTTTCTTCCATATGCCGGTAATGGGCTGAAAACGCCTGTTTTGGGACTCTGCAGAGAAAGTGTTTGCAGACTGCTGAATCCACACACGGGTTTAACTCTGGAAGTTGAGTGCACACATTGACAACCGTTCTGTTAGATAGCTGCGTTTTGGATTTAGAAGCAGATATTTCCCTGTGCTTACTGCTGTTTCTTCCATATGCCGGTAATGGGCTGAAAACGCCTGTTTTGGGACTCTGCAGAGAAAGTGTTTGCAGACTGCTGAATCCACACACGGGTTTAACTCTGGAAGTTGAGTGCACACATTGACAACCGTTCTGTTAGATAGCTGCGTTTTGGATTTAGAAGCAGATATTTCCCTGTGCTTACTGCTGTTTCTTCCATATGCCGGTAATGGGCTGAAAACGCCTGTTTTGGGACTCTGCAGAGAAAGTGTTTGCAGACTGCTGAATCCACACACCGGTTTAACTCTGGAAGTTGAGTGCACACATTGACAACCGTTCTGTTAGATAGCTGCGTTTTGGATTTAGAAGCAGATATTTCCCTGTGCTTACTGCTGTTTCTTCCATATGCCGGTAATGGGCTGAAAACGCCTGTTTTGGGACTCTGCAGAGAAAGTGTTTGCAGACTGCTGAATCCACACACGGGTTTAACTCTGGAAGTTGAGTGCACACATTGACAACCGTTCTGTTAGATAGCTGCGTTTTGGATTTAGAAGCAGATATTTCCCTGGGCTTACTGCTGTTTCTTCCATATGCCAGTAATGGGCTGAAAACGCCTGTTTTGGGACTCTGCAGAGAAAGTGTTTGCAGACTGCTGAATACACACACGGGTTTAACTCTGGAAGTTGAGTGCACACATTGACAACCGTTCTGTTAGATAGCTGCGTTTTGGATTTAGAAGCAGATATTTCCCTGTGCTTACTGCTGTTTCTTCCATATGCCGGTAATGGGCTGAAAACGCCTGTTTTGGGACTCTGCAGAGAAAGTGTTTGCAGACTGCTGAATCCACACACGGGTTTAACTCTGGAAGTTGAGTGCACACATTGACAACCGTTCTGTTAGATAGCTGCGTTTTGGATTTAGAAGCAGATATTTCCCTGGGCTTACTGCTGTTTCTTCCATATGCCGGTAATGGGCTGAAAACGCCTGTTTTGGGACTCTGCAGAGAAAGTGTTTGCAGACTGCTGAATCCACACACGGGTTTAACTCTGGAAGTTGAGTGCACACATTGACAACCGTTCTGTTAGATAGCTGCGTTTTGGATTTAGAAGCAGATATTTCCCTGTGCTTACTGCTGTTTCTTCCATATGCCGGTAATGGGCTGAAAACGCCTGTTTTGGGACTCTGCAGAGAAAGTGTTTGCAGACTGCTGAATCCACACACGGGTTTAACTCTGGAAGTTGAGTGCACACATTGACAACCGTTCTGTTAGATAGCTGCGTTTTGGATTTAGAAGCAGATATTTCCCTGTGCTTACTGCTGTTTCTTCCATATGCCGGTAATGGGCTGAAAACGCCTGTTTTGGGACTCTGCAGAGAAAGTGTTTGCAGACTGCTGAATCCACACACCGGTTTAACTCTGGAAGTTGAGTGCACACATTGACAACCGTTCTGTTAGATAGCTGCGTTTTGGATTTAGAAGCAGATATTTCCCTGTGCTTACTGCTGTTTCTTCCATATGCCGGTAATGGGCTGAAAACGCCTGTTTTGGGACTCTGCAGAGAAAGTGTTTGCAGACTGCTGAATCCACACACGGGTTTAACTCTGGAAGTTGAGTGCACACATTGACAACCGTTCTGTTAGATAGCTGCGTTTTGGATTTAGAAGCAGATATTTCCCTGGGCTTACTGCTGTTTCTTCCATATGCCAGTAATGGGCTGAAAACGCCTGTTTTGGGACTCTGCAGAGAAAGTGTTTGCAGACTGCTGAATACACACACGGGTTTAACTCTGGAAGTTGAGTGCACACATTGACAACCGTTCTGTTAGATAGCTGCGTTTTGGATTTAGAAGCAGATATTTCCCTGTGCTTACTGCTGTTTCTTCCATATGCCGGTAATGGGCTGAAAACGCCTGTTTTGGGACTCTGCAGAGAAAGTGTTTGCAGACTGCTGAATCCACACACGGGTTTAACTCTGGAAGTTGAGTGCACACATTGACAACCGTTCTGTTAGATAGCTGCGTTTTGGATTTAGAAGCAGATATTTCCCTGGGCTTACTGCTGTTTCTTCCATATGCCGGTAATGGGCTGAAAACGCCTGTTTTGGGACTCTGCAGAGAAAGTGTTTGCAGACTGCTGAATCCACACACGGGTTTAACTCTGGAAGTTGAGTGCACACATTGACAACCGTTCTGTTAGATAGCTGCGTTTTGGATTTAGAAGCAGATATTTCCCTGTGCTTACTGCTGTTTCTTCCATATGCCGGTAATGGGCTGAAAACGCCTGTTTTGGGACTCTGCAGAGAAAGTGTTTGCAGACTGCTGAATCCACACACGGGTTTAACTCTGGAAGTTGAGTGCACACATTGACAACCGTTCTGTTAGATAGCTGCGTTTTGGATTTAGAAGCAGATATTTCCCTGTGCTTACTGCTGTTTCTTCCATATGCCGGTAATGGGCTGAAAACGCCTGTTTTGGGACTCTGCAGAGAAAGTGTTTGCAGACTGCTGAATCCACACACCGGTTTAACTCTGGAAGTTGAGTGCACACATTGACAACCGTTCTGTTAGATAGCTGCGTTTTGGATTTAGAAGCAGATATTTCCCTGTGCTTACTGCTGTTTCTTCCATATGCCGGTAATGGGCTGAAAACGCCTGTTTTGGGACTCTGCAGAGAAAGTGTTTGCAGACTGCTGAATCCACACACGGGTTTAACTCTGGAAGTTGAGTGCACACATTGACAACCGTTCTGTTAGATAGCTGCGTTTTGGATTTAGAAGCAGATATTTCCCTGGGCTTACTGCTGTTTCTTCCATATGCCAGTAATGGGCTGAAAACGCCTGTTTTGGGACTCTGCAGAGAAAGTGTTTGCAGACTGCTGAATACACACACGGGTTTAACTCTGGAAGTTGAGTGCACACATTGACAACCGTTCTGTTAGATAGCTGCGTTTTGGATTTAGAAGCAGATATTTCCCTGTGCTTACTGCTGTTTCTTCCATATGCCGGTAATGGGCTGAAAACGCCTGTTTTGGGACTCTGCAGAGAAAGTGTTTGCAGACTGCTGAATCCACACACGGGTTTAACTCTGGAAGTTGAGTGCACACATTGACAACCGTTCTGTTAGATAGCTGCGTTTTGGATTTAGAAGCAGATATTTCCCTGGGCTTACTGCTGTTTCTTCCATATGCCGGTAATGGGCTGAAAACGCCTGTTTTGGGACTCTGCAGAGAAAGTGTTTGCAGACTGCTGAATCCACACACGGGTTTAACTCTGGAAGTTGAGTGCACACATTGACAACCGTTCTGTTAGATAGCTGCGTTTTGGATTTAGAAGCAGATATTTCCCTGTGCTTACTGCTGTTTCTTCCATATGCCGGTAATGGGCTGAAAACGCCTGTTTTGGGACTCTGCACAGAAAGTGTTTGCAGACTGCTGAATCCACACACGGGTTTAACTCTGGAAGTTGAGTGCACACATTGACAACCGTTCTGTTAGATAGCTGCGTTTTGGATTTAGAAGCAGATATTTCCCTGTGCTTACTGCTGTTTCTTCCATATGCCGGTAATGGGCTGAAAACGCCTGTTTTGGGACTCTGCAGAGAAAGTGTTTGCAGACTGCTGAATCCACACACCGGTTT